>NC_030388.2:6076593-6371593 GCF_001625215.2 Daucus carota subsp. sativus
AGAAGGATTTGTCGAACAAGGAAAGGAGCATCTAGTGTAAAAGCTAATAAAGGCTTTGTCTGGATTTCGTCAATCACCACAAGCCTGGTATGCAATTGCCATAAGTGGCCTGATGCAATGGTTATTGGAAAGTGTTACAAGCATTTCATTGCGGTAGGTAAAAAATTTCTATGATATTGTAACACTGCTGATTTGTTGTTACAATAGCTATAAAGCTAGTGTTGTACTGGAGTGACGGTGTTGCACAACATGTAACACTAGCACCGCAGTTACAATAGTTAATTTTTCAATTTTCAAATTGATAAAGTGAATATATTTTTTATAAACTAGAATTAGAATTATATTTTATATTATTTATAACTATAAATGTTTTATAAATATTACAAAAAAATTCAAAATTATTATCTTTCCTTTCAGAAATAATTAGTATTATATTTAAATAAAATAAGACATTCAATATATAAAAATTGTAAAAAAAAGTTTTATAAAAAAATTAAAAAGAAAATACAGCGCTGTTATCGAGGTTAAATGTTTCCCCCTAAACTAAAACACTTAATTTTATTTCCCCCCTTAACCAAAAAACTCTCGATCGACCTCACCCACTCTGGTCTCCAAACACCACGACCTCACATCACCCACTCTCCTATCCCGTCTCTCTTCACTTCCTCCCTCTCTAGTCTCTCTTCACGCTCACTCTTCAATCTCCCTCTTTTGTCTTTCACTCTCCCTAGTCTCTACCTGTCTCTCAATAGCTCCGATTAGGGTTCAAACATTAGCTCTCCCTCACTAGCTTCATATATTGTCTCCGAATGGTAATTGAATACACAAGCACACACAATTTCTTCAATTAGGGTTACTAACTTTCGAATTTTCTCAATTTGCATGCTGGTTAGGGTTTCATAATTGGGGCTTTTGTTTATAAGGTAAATACAGACATTAATGGGGCTTTTGACTCTTTTAGTTTCTATAAACTGTTGTATTTAAGCTCTTTTACTTTTTATTTCAGGCGATTTAAAGTTGTTGAGTTTTAAAGCCGTTTTAAGGTATTTTCTCTGTAATTTTATGGGTATATTTTGATTTTATGTGAGATTTATTTTTGTGTGTTATTTAGTTATTTGGATGTATTTTCATGTATGCTGTATATGAATCTGATTTTTTTTTCTAATTTAGTTTTTTTGAATGACTCTTGCTATTTATGTATTTGATTTTTTTGTTTTGTTTTAAAATTGTTGAGGAGCTTAGAATCTGATTTTAAATTTTTTTGTTAAATGTTGAGGAGATTTTCTACAGGTGTGGTGGGGTACAAATACAGGGTAGTAGAGAAGTGATTATATAAAGTTCCATGAAGTTGAGTTTCATAAAGTGATTTTATGGGTCTGGTGGGGTACAGATAAAGGGTATTAATATGAGTTTCCTTTTGTTTTTAGCTTTGTACTTTCATGTTTTATAAATGTGGATTCCAGATTGTCTTGTGTTTGATTAGTAACTATCTTTCAGGCGATTTAAAAGCTATTGAGGATCTAAGTTGTTGAGGTTTGAAGTGATTAAAGTCGAGTAAAGTTTAAAGCTGTTGAAAATTGAATTGAAGGTACTTTTTTCGAATTTTATGTGTATTTGTTTGATTTTATGCATAGGTTTGAAATTCTGGTGATGTATATGCTTTCATGATTGATTTTATGTGTTGTTGATTTATTTTTGATATATTTTTATATATGTACATGCAACATCTACATGTGATGGGATATCTTCTCTGGCTTGTAAATTTCCCCTTATAAATTAGACTTGTTGTTGACATGGAGTGTGGCTTGTTTTGCTTAATATAATTGTAATTCAGAGTATATATTATGTGTGTTGATTTTTTTTTGTGAATCTATTTTTCAAGTATGTATTACTTTCAGCTTCGTGGCATGATAATCTATCATTTTTGTATGCTAATAACTTTGGTTGTTTTGTTAATTGAGCTCGTGAAGTGTGATTCATTGTTAATTGGCGTTTTTCTCCGTTGATAGACCTGTAGACTTTAGACTATTCTGGTGAGGTATAGCATGTTTCTAGCTACTTATTATCCCTCTAGTTCTATTAGTATAAATTAAAACCTCTTAGATACTATTTTCTTAAAAACAGTACCTTACTTTTGTACAAGTTCAGATAAAACATAAAATTCAAGGCGTAAAATAGCAAGTAACTAAGTACGAATGTCAATTAGTATAAGTGATTTTAAATAATATATAAGTATGGTATTAATTTCAGCTTTGTAGGTGCATTCTTCGAATCTCTGAGGACCTAGGTTCACGATGGAATATGTTAATGATTATAACTGGATAGGACTTCCAAGATACAGTAGCGAATATAAAGAAGCGATAAAAGCATTTGTGGATAAGGCATTTCCTCTTTTTGCCGTAGGTAATGAAATGAAATGCCCCTGCAGAGATTGTGATGATCGTAAGTGGAGTCATCAAGATGTAATTTATGGTCATCTCATCTGCATAGGACCTTCCCTGTCACAAGTGCAATTGATTTGTAAGGTTTAAGAAGTCAAAGTAGGAAATAGTACGGAATCTAAGGACTGTGAAGCGGGGGCTGGTTTCGGGGATAACTTACACCACCGATCATGGTGAGCAACAACGAATTGCTCAGAGAGTTGCATTATCTAAGGAGACAATCCTGAGACTGTCAAGAACTCAAAGATCGAGTAGGGCAAATCGAGTCTTCCTTACCAAGAACACTTCGTTCTGGGAAGCAACCTCTTGAAGAAGGAAGTTTGTTAAGCTGTCATGACGGAGAGGACACGTAATTACTCCGCGTTACTTGTTTGCATCTGACGGTCAGATTACGGTTGGAGGAGATATAGGCGATTGAAAATACCAGGGACAACAGAAGGCCTCCTCATAAGATAGGGCCACCATTGATAGTCACCGGAAGATCCACAAGAATGGTGGACTCCTTGGCGGATCAACTCGAGGGCAAGTTAACAAGGCAGAATCTACTCACCATAATCAGAGAACTAGATGATAGGCCGAGGAGGTTAGAACTACATCAAGAACCGCACCCACATGGCGAGGCGACTATTAGATAGGGCACCACATGGTCAAGATCCACGAAGCTATGAAAAATCGACGGGCCCAGATTCTCAGGGCTTCGGTGCAGGACTGATCGGGACCCAGAACACAACTCGACAACAGGTTCAACTTTCTTCCCGTCTTATATATTATGTGGTTAAAATTTCATACTCTGTTTCGGTCACCTATGTTAATGTTGGTTATTGTTATGATGAATTTATTTTAATAGATATTTTTCGATGGATACTTAAAACCTTTTGAAAACAAAGTGATTATGACATATTGCCTATCATATTTTTTTACTAGAGTTTGGTTTGATTTAAGCAATGTCATTATTTTAAGAAATAAATATAACCCCAGTTTTTAATCATTTCTCATCAACTCTACAAAGAAATATGGGTAAGACAAATGGATATTTGTTCCTAAAAGTGTAAGTATATATACATGAAAGTGTTGTAATTTTTTTTTACCATTTTGACCTTTATAGATCATTTTATATGTGTATTGCTGTGTGCATATACATTAAAGAATTTGGTATGTGAGTTAAACATTAAAGAATTTGGTATGTGAGTTAACAAAAAAATCTATCTTAAATTACTTAAAGATATTTAAAATATATATTTGTTGTTAGGATTTCAGAGAAAAAATCAATGTGTGCGACATAAAATTGTGAGCTAGCTGCAAATTTTTTCAAGATTATATATCATATCTAGTAAATTGTGCAGCGTCATTTACCACTTGTACATAACCTATTTCCTCTCGTTTTCAACCCCTCCTCCCTTCCACCAGAGGACCACCTTAGGAAAAATAAACATACTAGATTAGTCACAAGATTAAACAAAGCAAACTGAGTTTGTACATGAAAATAAAGGAAGCAATGGGTCTTGCCCTTCAAAAACTCATAAAACAAGATCTGAATCAGTCTTCCTTACAAAGAACACGTCGTTCTGGGAAAGCAACCTCTTGAAGAAGGAAGTCGTTGTCGTGACGGTAGAGGACACGTAAATACTCCGCGTAACTTGTTTTCATCTGACGGTCAGATTACGGTTGGAGGAGATGATAGGCGATTTGGAAAATACCAGGGACAACCGAAGGCCTCCTCATCAAAAAGATAGTCCACCATTGATACTCACCGAAAGATCCACAAGAACGATGGACTCCCTGTCGGATCGACTCGATGGCAGAGTTAGCAAGGCAGATCTACTTGCCATTAGCAGAGAATGAGATAATAGGCCCGAGGAGGCTAGAACTACATCAAGAACCGCGGCCCACATGGCGACGCGACTATGAGATAGGGCCATCACATGGTCAAGATCCAAGAAGCCATAAAAATCGACATGCCGAGATTCTCAGGGCTTCGGTGGGAGGACTGATAGGGACCCAATCTTGATCGAGGAGCGACGAAGTTTCGGAAACACTCGCGAGCAAGAGAGGCCTCAGACCCAGAAACACAACTGGACACCAGGTTCAATTTCTTCCCGTCTTATATGTAATTGTGGTTAAAATTTCATACTCTGTTTCGGTCACCTATGTTGAAGTTAGTTATTGTTATGATGAATTATGTTAATACATATTTTTTATGGATACTTAAAACCTGTTCATAATATTTTTTATTGGAGTTTGATTTGATTTAACCAATGTCATTATTTCTAAAAAATAAATATAACCCCACGTTTAATCATTCTCATCACCTCTAGAAAGAAATACGGGGAAGACAATGGACATTTGTCCCTAAAAGTGTAAGTATATATACATACATAAAATTGTATTTTTTACCTTTTTTGACCTATATAGATCATTTTATCAGTTGTATTGTTGTGTGCATATAGTCCTGTTTTATTCAACAAGAGACCCGACAAGAGTTGTAGGCTTAGATAACTAATTATTATAAATAATTAAACAGTATAAATGTTAACAACATTAAGATAAAACCTCGCATAACATATAATATTTTTAACAGTCTGAATGTTTTGTACCTAAATGCATAGTTATTATAAATCTCTTATAATGAGCTAGAAAAAACTCATGGTCTATAAAATATGAAAAAAACAGTGTTTGCGTGCATAAATCACATTTTTAACATCAAAATATTAATTTTAAGTATAAAAAACACTTCAAAATATACTGTAATATATAAATATAAAATAATAGAACTACATCAATATTGTAAGGAGTAGTAAAAAAATATTACAAAAGTTCATGTTTATTGATGTATAACAGAGCATGTTAATTAAAATTGAGATTTTCATCAATTGAGTGTTATATCATATACCAATATATATATATATATATATATATATATATATATATATATATATATATATATATATATATATATATATAGAGTTAAGTTCCATGGAGTACACAAAATATTGGAGTATTCGAGTACAAGTCTTAATTGTTTAGTTTAATCATAAATAATATATTTGATTATGCAAATTTATATGCAATCTATCATTT
The DNA here is from genome assembly GCF_001625215.2 of Daucus carota subsp. sativus. Classification (NCBI taxonomy): domain Eukaryota; kingdom Viridiplantae; phylum Streptophyta; class Magnoliopsida; order Apiales; family Apiaceae; genus Daucus; species Daucus carota. Next base: position 6,082,113 of record NC_030388.2, read on the forward strand.
ATAAGTTGTCTTGCACATAATTGTCTATCAATCGTTAATATCTTTCAACTTTAACAAGTATTAACATTATTGTTCTGCTTATTAGTTATATTGCAGAACATAAAGTCCTGTAATTTATAAAAGTCATTATTCTACCTTTTGATTACAATGTGTATGTTGTAGATTATAATGTGCAGGTTATTAAATGTTTACGAATATTATTGAACAAAAAAAATTGAAATTTAGATGAATAGACTACATTTTATCCAACTTTGTACTCCAATACTCCGATATTTTGTGTACTTCATAGAACTTTATACTATATATATATATATATATATATATATATATATATATATATATATATATATATATATCTTTTCCTAATGAAAAGCATAAATATTTCATAATAAATCCATCAATTTAATTTCCTATTTAACAAGAGAATTTACTAATTAAATTAAAAATGAATAGCTAGTACAACATATTAACTGCAATAAAAGATATTGATGATGGAGGCATTTAAGTCATGTTGGAGAAATTCTTCATTGTTTAGAATAATTCTTTCACATATACTGAAATAAGATGAAATTCAAATTATTTTTGCAATATAAAATTTCAAGGACTAATTTAAAAATACAATGATATATGCAATATATAATTTTAAGAAAAGATCGAACCATAAGAAAAAAATAAAAGACGATTGAAGTGTGTCATGATAAGACTTCATGTAATTAAATCATGACCACTTTATGCTTTATCAAAAACTTATATCATGGATTCAGACTCAATAATCACAACCCAACATTCCATTAACCCCAAATATGTACAAAGAAAAACAAATCCAAAATAAGATATAAATATAGGGTCGCCCTCAAGAGAGAACCACTCCTTAAAATAGAACCATAGAACCACTAGGGTTCTACTGCAGAACCCAAAATTTTAATAGATTTTTAGGATCTAAATCTAAATACATATTTTTTTTCATGTTTTTTCATCGTTGTGTGTGTTCAAAAATAATTTAAAAATATAATCCATAGATATTGACATTTTTTTGTGAAGTTCTGCTGCAGAACCCCAACTAATACTTAAGTTCTGCCGCAGAACCCTTACTTAATAAGGTAGGGTTCTATGGTTCTCTCTCTAATGGTTCTCTCTGGATATATGATAAATCTTATTAAATATGCATGAATCAAGCACAAATCGTCAAATATATGATATATCAAGAACATCATAACAATGATTGTTGTGGATAGTGGTGTTATTCTCCCTCTGTCCTAATAGGTTCTTTATCTTCTTTTTTGACACGCATTTTGACACTCCTATAGTTTCATAATAATTTTAAAAAAAATTTGATAAAAATTGACCTTTAAATTTTATCAAACAATTAGTCAACTATACTTTATAGGAGACTCAAAATGCATGCAAATAGTGAACGTAAACAATCACAAGGCATGGAGGGAGTGGTGTTTATACTAAAAAGATGATAATAAAGACTTTATTGGAAACTTCATATATTAGATCGAAACTCAAAAATCATAACCAACATTCAATTAAACCAATATATTACAAATAAAAATGAATCCAAAATAAGAAGTAAATATATGACAATTACAAATTAGGCATGAATTAATCGGGAACAAATCATCAGATTTATGATATATGAGAACATCATAAAAATGATTGTTGTGGACCGTGGCGATATAGTGTTTACACTAAAAAAAGATAAATTTAGGCTTAATTGGAAAATTTTATCTTAGACTGAAATCCAAAAATAAAACCACCCATTGGATTAAATCCACATATGTAAAATTAAAATAAATCCAAAATAAAAATTAAATATATGGCAATGGCTTACCTATTAGGTGTGGATCAGGCACAAATCGTCAGATATATGATATATTGAAAAGATCATTCAGAATGATTGTTTTGGATGGTGGTGATTGTTGGATATTAATCTTAAACTAGTTTAGTTGGTTATGTTTTTATTTGTTAGCTGGTTTGGAGGTTTAGTCGTGATCTTAGCAGAGTGTTTTAGGAGCTGTTTGAATAAGCAATAGAGCATTAGAGTTTGTCCAGGAGTCTAGGAGTTTAGTCGTTTATCAGTTAGTTTATTTGTAGTCATCTTATGTTTGGCAAGTCATTATATATTGACTTTGCAGTACCAAATAATAGCAGAAGCAATGAACTTCAGTTTATCTCTTAAGCATATAATTACAAATGGATGTTCTGTTCCAGTGTTTATTCTTTAGTCTGTAATCTAGTATACCAGCAGTGTGCATATTGAATCATCTACGGCTATTGAATACAACCTTGGTATCAGAGCCAGGTTCATTGTATGCCTAAATATCAATCCAAACACACAAACGTAACCATGGAAACGATCAAGACAAAGGAAAGTTCTGTGGGTTTAAGCTAACCGATGCTGACGAGAAACAACTACACAACGTGGTCTCTGAAAATGAAAGTGTTCATGAAGGCGCAAGGAGTTTGGGGTGCGATCGAGCAGAAGGATCCTAAGATAACCGTAGATGATAAAACGGTCCAGATGGCCCTTGCAGCAATATATCAGGGCGTGCCTGAAGATGTGTTGCTGACCATTGCAGAGAAAGAAACCGCTAAGGAGGCGTGGGAGGCGATTAAAACGATGTGTATGGGTGTAGAACGAGTAAAAGAAGCAAAAGTGCAAGCGTTGAAGGGAGAATTCGAGTCCCTAATCATGAATGAAACAGAAAAGATTGAAGATTTTTGTATGAAGTTGAGCGGGATTGTGACTAATATCCGGGTCCTGGAGAAACAATGGAAGAATCGAGTGTTGTGAGGAAAATTTTACGTGCAGTTCCGGATAATTTCTTCAAACAGCTTCAAACATAGAGCAATTTGGAAACGTCAATGTGATGACAGTTGAAGAGGTAGTAGGCCGTCTCAAGGCTCACGAGTTAAGGATGAAGGGCAGGAACGAGAGCGCAAGTGGACAACTTCTCTTGGCATCTCAGAATCAAAGAGCTAGAGGTGGTTCTTTCCGTGACAAGAGTAGGATAAAGTGTTACAACTGTAACATCATGGGTCACTATGCTTCAGAGTGTAGTAAACCACGACGAGAACGAGAGAAGAGACAAGAAGTGAACCTCGCACAAATCGAGGATGATGAACCAGCTTTGTTATAAATGTAAGTGACGTGCCAGACGGGCAAATAAGGAGTGCCATACGGGCAAGGAAGCAATGTGCCAGACGGGCAAATAAAAGATGCCAGACGGGTAAATAACTATATTGCCAGAAGGGCAATGAAGTGAATTTGTCAGACGGACACACAAAAGGCCATACGGGCTCAGTTGATAGCCATACGGGCTAAGTTCAAAGCCAAACGGGTTGATGACAAGTTTAAGATTAAGGGGGTGATTGTTGGATATTAATCTTAAACTAGTTTAGTTGGTTATGTTTTTATTTGTTAGCTGGTTTGGAGGTTTAGTCGTGATCTTAGCAGAGTGTTTTTAGGAGCTGTTTGAATAAGCAATAGAGCATTAGAGTTTGTCCAGGAGTCTAGGAGTTTAGTCGTTTATCAGTTAGTTTATTTGTAGTCATCTTATGTTTTGGCAAGTCATTATATATTGACTTTGCAGTACCAAATAATAGCAGAAGCAATGAACTTCAGTTTATCTCTTAAGCATATAATTACAAATGGATGTTCTGTTCCAGTGTTTATTCTTTAGTCTGTAATCTAGTATACCAGCAGTGTGCATATTGAATCATCTACGGCTATTGAATCCAACAGTGATGTGGTGATTACCCTAAAAATGATAAATTAGTAAGAGACACTGATATGAGAGGAGGGGTGAAACGAGGATTTGGAATCCACATGGCCTGGGAGACAGAACGGAAACGGCGGAGTAGGGGCGGTTTTAATTGTGCACGCGGTGAAGAATAGAGACAACATAGGTTTTATCGATTTAGTTTGGTGGAGAAGCATAGCTGCACTGTAGAATTAGGTTTTAAATTTTTGGGCTACCTGGGCTGAAACTATATTGGGCCAGCAATGATATATAAAAATTTTTTAAAATATTTTTTTGGTCGGGCAGCAGCCTCCCCTAGCCATGGGCTAGTTCCGTCCCTGTACGTAAGATAATGTATGAACGAGAGGCTGATGCGGAAGGTGGAATTTTATAAAGATAGAATAAGGAGATGAAGGGATGATTGTATGAAGTGATGAATGTAAAATGATTTTTTATTTTCATAAGAGATTGAAACGTGGAATCATTTACTTTTCAAGCTCTTATCAAAATAAAAAAGCACTCTACATTAATCCTTGCTAGCCCAATATAGTTTCAGCCCAGGTAGTCCGAAAATTCAAAACCTAATTCTGTAGTGCAGCTATGCTTCTCGAGCAAACTAAACGTATAAACACCTATGTTGTCTCTATTCTTCACAGCCTGCACAATTAAAACGGCCGCTAATCCGCCGTTGCCGCTCTGTCTCTCAACTGGATTCCAAATACTAGTTCCGCCGGTGGATCAGTCTCTCTTCTTAATTTATCATTTTTAGTGTAATCACTACATCACCACCATCCACAACAATAATTTTGTTGATCTGTTCAATATATCATATATGTGATGATTTGTGCCCGTTGCAGCCTAATGGGTAAGCCATTGCCATAATTTATTTATTTTTGGATTTATTTTTAATTTTACATATTTGGATTTAATCCAATGATGAGTTTTATTTTTGAATTTCAATCTAAGATATAAATTTTCAAATTAAGCCTAAATTTATTTTGTTTTAGTGTAAACATTATATCACCACCGTCCACAACAATAATTTTTATGATGTTCTCGATATATCATAAATCTGACCATTTGTGACCGATAAATTCATGCCTAATCTGTAAGTCATTACCATATATTTACTTCTTATTTTTGATTTATTTTATTTGTACATATATTGATTTAATTGAATGTTGGATTATGATTTTTGAGTTCCATCTAAGATATGAATTTTCCAATAAAGTCTTAATTATCATCTTTTTCCAATAAAGTCTTAATTATCATCTTTTTAGTATAAACACTACTCTCTCCGTATCATTTGATTGTTTACGTTGTTTGTCTCCCATAAATATAGTTCTATAACTTTTTTTCATAAAAGTTTAAACGTTAAACTTTTATTTAGGAAAAAAATTTGGAAATTATTATGAAACTATAGGAGTATTAAAATGCGTGCCAAAAATTAACATAATTAACCGGTTAGGACATAGGGAATATAACACCCCTATCCACAAGAATCATTGTTATCATGTTCTTGATATATCATATATTTGACGATTTATACTTGATTCATGCATAATCAATAAGCCATTATAATATATTTATATCTTATTTTGGATTTCTTCTTCTTTGTACATACATCGAGTTAATGGAATGTTGGGTTGTGATTTTTGAGTCCCAATATATGATATAAATTTTTCAATAAAGCATAAAATAATCATGATATAATTACATGAAAGTCCTATCATGACACACTTTAATTATCTTTTATTTTTTTTGTTATTGTTCGGTCTTTTATAAAAATTATATATGGCATATATCTTTGTATATTAAAATTAGTACTTGACACTTTTTATTGCAAAAATAATTTGATGTTCATTTTATATCAGTATATGTGAAAGAATTATTCTAAACAATGAAGAAATTGCTCCAACATGACTACAAATGCCTCTTTCATCATGTGCTAAGCAGGTAATATCTTTTATTGTAGTTAATATGTTGTACTAGTTATTTATTTTTAATTTAATTAGTAAATTCTCTTGTTAAAATTTTATCATAGGATTTTAAATTGATGGATATATTTGTGAAAATATTTATGCTTTTCATTTGGAAAATAAATATATATATTTAGTATATGATTATAACACTCATTGATGAAATTTTAATTTTAATTAACATGTTCTGTTCGGAAATAAATACAAAAAATAACATAAATTTTTGTAATTTTTTCATACTTTTCCCTTACAATATTGATTTAAGTTCTATTATTTTATATTTATATATTTACACTATATTTTTTAAGTGTTTTGTATACTTTAAATTAATATTATGAGTTAAAAAATGTGACATTATGCACGCAAACACATGTTCTTTTCATATTTTAACAACCATGAGTTTTTCTACCTAATTATAAGAGATTTATAATTACTATGCATTTAGGTGCAAAAAATTCATGACTTTTAAAAATATTATTTGTTAAGGGAGGTTGTACCTTAAGGTTGTAACATTTATATTGTTCAATTAACATTATAGTTCATTATATATATATATGTGTGTATGTCTATATGTATATATATAGAGAGAGAGTCGATTTTTTGTATTATATTTATTCACAACAGTCCAAGTCTATTTTTATTTCATCATTTAACGACATATTTGATAATATAATATTTACTAGCATAAAATTATATGTAAACTCTTTGGATGTAAGCAAACAATCTGGTCAATTCTGGTGAGTTTTATGGGAAAATAAAATAAAACCAACAATATCACCAAAATCATTATAAAGTCCCAAAAAAATCCAAAATCACCATTTTATAAAAAATCTAAAAAAGTCTATTAATATTTAAATATTATCATAATTTAATAAATTCTCAATGATCTCAATTAATATATTGTCAGATTTTAATGGATATTAAATAATCTCAATATGTCATAAATATTAATAGATTTTCTTAATAATCTCAATTGAATGTCATCTCGTTTTTAAGTAGATTTTTAAATACTAATTGTATACCACACGATTTTATTATGATAATTTAAAATCTTTGTTGAATATCTCAAAATTCCAATGTGTTTTTAAAATCCGAACTGAATATATTTTCTTAGAGAAATAAATAAATAATGAAAAATCTAGATATAATGTGCTCCATATAAGGAGAGATACATGCCCTATTATAATGTTTGATAATATCTACTTGATCTCATATACCAAAATCTAAAAGATGATGTGAAAAAATTTATATTTTTCTTTTTGAAAAATTAGTATTACTTTGGTTAATTTGTCCAATAGATATCAAAATGAGAATCGGGATACATAGAAGAATGTGTCAAGATAAAATGGCCAGCCTATCCTAGTAGTCTTATACAAGAACACAGGGTTTGTACTTTGTATCTGTTCTCCTTCATGGCTCGGGATAAACTGTATGTTTTCTTTTCATTTTGTTCTGTTTAGAAGAAAACACGGTGCTTAGTGGCCAAAAGAACGGGGAGATGATATCTATTTCATTCATATAGGATGCACGCTTGTCTTAAACCATAGCAATCTACTAGGGAGGTAATGATTTTCAATTTTTTATATATCAATATCAAAGGTGATTAAAATATATGGCACTAGATTTTAATAGGGCACTGACTGATTTTGAATGGACTGGGTGATAGTTTTAGATCAGTATCCTAAAAGTATGAGTTTTTGAAGAATTATTGTGGTTTGATCATTGATGTATAATGAAATGACAACAAGCTCACCCTGCCTCTTGGTCTTGGTTGTTATTTCATGAATTCTTTCCTATTGAGGTTCAAAAACGTAGATTTTGATAATCTTTTGATGTGATACTGTGCTCTTAGTTTATTTGTATTAAAGAATGGTCAGCAATCAAGGGTGTAATTATTCCATACACTAGATTTTTAGCTCTAGTTGTAAAACTGAGTAATATATATGAAACACAAGACTCATCGCTGCCTTTCATGTACTAGTTTAGTTTTCTTTGTTTATATATGGCTTGTGATTTATCTTTTATGTTTCTGTTTAAAGTTGTAAATAATTAATTCAACCATATTTATTCCACCACCCAACAAAATCCATGATATCAGAAATTATAACTCAACCCCATACCACTATTGTGCTATTTCTGATTCCAACCCCATGCCTTTCTCCAACCAAACAGCATTAAGTACTACAATATTAATGAATATGAAAAGTTGAACTATATTGGAGAACAAAACCCTCTTGAAGCTTAGTTATGAGTTTCATTTCACTTAGATTTATGAAGCATGCACATTTTTATTATGTTTTTTATTTTAATCACAACCGATGTTGGCCCACATATATATATTTTATTATCATCTAATATTACACACTATCCCTAATTTCACTCACATACTTGTCACTGAAAAGCCTCCTTGAAGCATTCTCTTAATTCTTATCGTTTTCTATCTTGTTACCCTCAAAATAAAATTACAGGATATCTATTAGCATAGCCTTTAATTTTTTTTCCTTCTAAAATTTCTTTGGATTGCCTACTCATTCCATCACCTCAAATGTTTACATTGGGGACGTGGATAAGTTATGAAACTATGTTTTATATGCGTCTTGAAATACGTGTTGAGCAATATAACAAAGTGTAAAGAATTGAGAGGGAAGAGAGAGTAGTAAATATATATATAAATCATGCTTTGATATCTAGTACTTGTAATTTTCATTTTTCACCTGCTATAATATAAAAAAAGTGTAAAGAATTGAGAGGGAAGAAATTTTTTCCAATAATACTTGTCCACTTGTAGTTTCCAATGCAAATATATTGACATTATTCCAAAATTACCCTTCTTGAAAGCTGTACAATAATTAATGACGGTTAAATAAGAGTCACAATTATGCATTTATTAGTGGTACATGCGAGAAAATATTATCTAATTAATGTTTCTTTAATATGCATAAATTTTTCAAAAGGGACTTGTATTGTGGGACGGACGTAGTAATATATTAAGATGTTATTTAAACACCTTATGTTGGTTTGCGTGTAAAAATATGAAACGGCTACATATGTTTCACAAAAATAAAAATATAAACAGATTCCGGTCATTGTTGATGAGGTGTAGACTCCAACAAAACTAAGCATTCAGTGTTGCACATAAATCAAGAAAGGCCATTAAACTAGTAAAGGAATATCACTGAACTGCATGAAGCAAAATCGATTACTCCTTTTACGACAATCGAGGCATCGTCTTCTCCTCTTCTCCATCTTCTTTCTAATGTTTTTACGTTTCTCAATAAATATTTAAGCCTTCTATTTACCTCTTCTTCTTGTTTCTTTATTTTGTCTTTTTAAAAGACTAAGTAGTCGGAATTTCAGTGAATCGCAGGAATCGACAAACTGAATGCGAATCACATCGACTTGGTATGGAATGGAACCGTGTTCCGGGACGGACGATTTGGTTAGCAATTCTCTAGAACGTCCTCCTTTCTCCTTAACACTCGACCAATCTTTTTATCTTGCGTAACCATATACCTTGACATGCAGCTGCTGTAGCTGCCATGAACTCAGCTTCACAAGATGATAAAGCCACACAACGCTGTTTATGAAATATCCTGCAGGTAAGCTTTCATTTAGATAAAACACCATCCCTCTTGTACTTTTACTGTCATCAACTTCTCCTGCTAAATCACTATCGGAATAACCTGATAACATATTTTATTGCTTCCAGCGGAATACAACAACCCATAACTCAATGTGCCTTTCAAATAGCACATTATACGTTTCACAGCGTTCCAATGCATAACAGTAGGTCTTTACATATAACGCCTAATAATTCCAACAGCATATGCTATATCTGGTCGAGTATGAACCATATAATTCAGTCCTGCACTCTCATATTCACTTTAATCCGCAGCTTTCCCGTTCTCATTCTTGTGTAGGCTTACATTTTGTCGTACCTCATCTTTCCAGTATCTTACTTGCATAAGACATCTGCTTCAACAGTATATACTCTCCGTGCTGAATAACCTCTATGCCCAGAAAGTGAGATAAGTTTCCGAGATCAATCATATCAAATTTCTTGCTCATTTCCTCCTTGAACCTTTTGATAAGTGATATGCTTGTTCCCGTGACTAACAAATCAACTACATATACTCCAATTGTCAAACTGTGGCTCCCTCCACGCTTTGTATATAGTGCATGCTTGTATGGACATTGTGTGAAACCCAGGATTTCTAAACACTTGCTTAATTTTGCATACCAGGCTTGTGGTGCCTGACAAAGTCCATACAACGCCTTTATCATCTTGTACACTAGATGCTCCTTTCCATGTTTGACAAACCCTTCTCGTTGCGTTACGTATACATCTTCCTGAAGATCACCATTCAAGAAAGCTGATTTCACATCAAAGTGATCAACCTCCCAACTATTTTTTGCTTCGAAAGCCAATAATAGTCTCACTGTTTCGATCCGTGTAACTGGTGCACAAACCTCATCAAAATCTATACCTTATTTTTGAACATACCCTTTCGCAACCAGTCTCGCCTTATGTTTCACAACTTCTCGTTCAGTATTCTTCTTCAATTTATATACCCACTTCAAGCTTTCAGGTGTTGTTTCTTTCAATATCCTCCATCTCAATTTTCATTGCATCCTTCCAAGGACTCTCTTTAGATGCCAGGTTATATGTATCTGGCTCCTCCACACCTAGAAATAATAATTCCTCTTCAACCTCTATTTTCTTTGTATTACCACAAATATCATTCATTGAGCTGAGACGTTTTGGAGTACTGCTCTTGTCCGACTCTTCAATATTGTCTTCACTTGACTGAGATGATACCGGTGACTGAATAGGAGTTGAAATGAGTATGAGTTCTTTCAATTGTGTCTTCTTCTTTCTCAGTCACACCATTCCAGCCCCATGTCTTTGCTTCCACAAATACCATGTCTCTGCTGACCAAAATCTTTTTCTCTTTAGGGTCATACAATCGATGGGCTTTTGTACCAGGCTCTCTTCCAAAGTACACTACATATTTACTACGATCATCCAATTTTCTCGTTTGAATACTTGGTATCTTCATAAATACACAACACAAAAAAATCCTGATGTGGCTCATACCGGGTTTTAATCCAAACCAAGCTTCATACGGTGTATAGCTTGAAGGAGCTCGTGTGGGTAGCCTGTTAAGTACGTACACGGACTCACTGCTTCACCCCAAAATTCAGGTGGAACCTCCTTGGCCTTCAGGAAACTCCTCGCCATCACCACAATTGTTCTATTTTTCCGCTCCACCATGCCATTTTGTTGAGGGTGGTAGGGATCGGGGTAGTGCCTAACAATCCCACTATCCTCACAAAACGTTGTGAATTGTGAGGAACAAAATTCAACACCTCTGTCAGTACGAAAATTTTTAATCCTCTTAATATGTGCCAAGTTTGCCTCTCGTTTAAAATTTCTATCCGGTCGCCGCCTCTCGTATTCTGCATCATAGTGCCCCAACAAATTGCAGTTAAAACACCTTACAGAACTCCTATCACGTCGTGCACCCTAGGTTCATGCATTGTCATCTGTCTCGTTCTGATAGCCTCGTCCACTCAGTGCTTTAAAATTTGACTGCCAATATCTCCTGACTCCTTGTTTGATCTCTTGATCGAGTCCTCTCGAGTGAGCAACAATTTTTCTTCATTCTATTATTTTGCTATTTATTGTCTGTTGCATGTTTATATTTTACAATTTTTATGCTTTATATATTTTATTTAAACAAAATATTTGAATAGGTATAATTATGCTAAAATTTCCATATATTGAGATCCAAATGTGTAGTATACTTATATATCTATATTAATAACTTCTTGATGTTCAAATTTTATACAAATAAACTATATACACTACTATAAATTTGTCAATATACATCGGTTTATGGCCGTTGTCTATTGAACATAGCAACCGATGTTGCTGTCGGTGATGTCTATGTGAAAAACAAAAGACATCGGTTTATGGCCGTTGTCTATTAGCCTCTTTTGAGCAAAATATGCATGATCACAGTTTTGAAAAGTCTATGTAATGTGTTCTTGACTTTAAAAAACTTGTGAGGTTGAAGTGAATATATGACATAGACATCAGTGTTTAAGTATAACGTTGATGTCTATGCTTGTTATCACATCATTTTAATTTATTAAACCGATGTTTATTTGGATCTTTTGAGCAAATTATGCATGATCAAACTTTTAAAACTGCTATGTAATGTGGGCTAGACTTGAAAAAACTTGTAATATTGAAGTGAAAATATGAGATAGACATCAGGTTTTGTATTTTATAACATTGTCTAGGCAAGCTTTAGACATTGGGTACTTTAAGGTGAAGAGATGTTTATGTATTTGTAGACATCGGTGTTAAGTTGGAAATGTGTTGTCGTTAGCCCCTTTTCACATCACTGTTTTAAAATTTTACCATTGTCTTTAAGCACCAATATACATTGGTTTTACCATTGTCTTTAAGTACCAATATACATCAGTTTCAGTAAAAAAAAATGATGTCATGTCCGTATATAAGAATGAAAAAATTGGAATTAAAAACCCAGCCAAATTGCACACATCCAATTACAAATAGCACCAATCCAAATTTCCATTACCAAAATAAACATTTACCATAATTAACCCCAACAAAGGTGATTAAAATATATGGCACTAGATTTTGATAGGGCACTTTTGAATGAACTCGGTAATAGTATTAGATCAGTATCCTAAAAGTATGAGTTATTGAAGAATTATTATGGTTTGATCATTGATGTATAATGAAATGACAACAAGCTCACCCTGCCTCTTGGTCTTGATTGTTATTTTATGAATTCTTTCCTTTTGAGGTTCAAAACCATAGATTTCGATAATCTTTTGAAGTGTGATACTGTGCTCTTAGTTTATATGTATTAAAGAATGGTCAGCAATCAAGTGTGTAATTATTCCATACACTAGATTTCTAGTTCTAGTTGTAAAATTGAGTAATGTATATGAAGCACAAGACTCATCGCTACCATTCATGTACTAGCTTAGTTTTCTTTGTTTATTTATGGCTTGTGATTTGTCTTGTATGTTTCTGTTTGAATTGGTAAATAATTAATTCAACCATATTTATCCCATCACCAACAAAATACATGATATCATAAATTATAACTCAATCCCATACCACTTTTACGCTATTTCTAATTCCAACCCCATACCTTTCTCCAACCAAACAGCATTTAAGTACTACACTATTAATGAATATGGAAAGTTGAACTATATTGCATAACAAAACCCTCTTGAAGCTTAGTTATGGGTTTCATTTGACTTAGATTTATGAAGCATGCACATTTTTGTTATGTTTTTTATTTTAATCACAACCGATGTTGGCCCGCATATATATATATATATATATTTTATTATCATTTAATATTACAGACTATCCCTAATTTCGCTCACATACTTGTTAGTGACATACCAAGCCTCCTTGAAGCATTCTCTTAATTCTTATGGTTTTCTATCTTGTTACCCTCAAAATAAAATAACAGGATAAGTAAACATACAACTCCCAAAACTACCACTTAATGAGAGAAGGAGTAGGAATTGATTGGTGGAAAGCTGTAGTGACATATCATTACCTTTCCCAATTAGTCAAAGAACTTCAAGGAACTATTACTACAAATTAAGAAGAGCTCTCAAGGTGTTTGTCATCGGTTTCACTGTACCTATTTTTTATATAATTAAGCACACTCATACACCCATATAAATAGAACGCGGGGATATCACCTGACCTATAAATCATTGGTCAATTCATTATACTTGTTATAGCTAGAAATGATTAAATCCTACGATCCCTTTAATATTTGTTCTCCACAGATACAAGAATATGTAGAGGCTGGAACATTGTGTAACTTCTGCGCACAACTGGGAGCCTTTTGATGCTTGATGAGATTAATCCACGCACTATATCTATTAAGCTGTGATCCATTATCTATTAAGTGATCCATATGTTGAGTGTTGAGTGTTGTTGATTACATACCGGGTCAATAAATTTGTTTCTAGGCGGCTGGGATTTTTATGCTTATAACCTATGGTCTTTTAATTAATCCGATGCATCATTTCGTGTTTATATGTGTTGCCAACTAAAAGTTGAATACTTTAATGGCCTACTGTGAATAACATATTTTGCTAAATATGAAATTTGTTTGTAGTGTCATTTGTAAGTGCAATTTAGTATTTGTTTTTATAGCAGTCACATTGTTAAATCAATATTTGATCCTTTTAATTATGCATCAAACAAATTTAATGACCAAAAAGATTGGTATTTATCTATTAGCATAGCTTTTAATTTTATTTCCTTTTAAAATTCCTTTGGATTGGGTACTAAATATATGTAAAGAGGCTTGTGTGCTATTATTACACCACCGCATGTGAGAGTGTATTTGAACATATTTCATTTTATTTTCTAAAAAATGTCAATATTCCCGAAAACATTGGCTAAAGGGGGAAATAGATTTGAGAGGTAAAATTAGTTTAACTAATATACTTTTTGAAAATTAATTTTTAAGGTTCCACTGCCGAAAATAAAATGATAAATTTCTTCAGTTCCGTAAAATGTGTATCAATATTTTTATTCATGAATATCAAATAATCTTTATTATTTCAAAAAAGTGGGGACATATATAGTTTATATGTATAAAATTTGAACATCAATATGTTATTAATATAGATATATAAGTATACTACACATTTGGATTTGAATATATGGAAATTTTAGCATAAATTATACCTATTCAAATAGTTTGTTTGAATAAAATATATAAAGCATAACAATTGTAAAATATAAAAATGCGACACACTATAAATAGCAAAATAATAGAATGAAGAAAAATTGTTGCTCACCGGAGAGGATTGGATTAAGAGATTAAACAAGATGTTAGGAGATTGCCAATCAAATTTTAAAGCACGGAGTGGAGGAGGCTAGCAGAACCGGACATATGACAATGCACGAACCCAGGGTGCAGGACGTGATAGGAGTTTTGTAAGGTGTTTCAACTGCAACCAGATATGAAACATAAGGAGAGACTAGTGGCGAAAGGGTATGTTCAAAAACAAGGTATAGATTCTGAGGAGGTTTTTGCACGAGTTACACGGATGGAAACAGTGAGACTATTATTGGCTTTAGAAGCAAAAAATAGCTGGGAGGTTCATCACCTTGATGTGAAATCAGCTTGCTTGAATGGTGATCTTGAGGAAGATGTATACGTAACGCAACGAGAAGGATTTGTCGAACAAGGAAAGGAGCATTTAGTGTACAAGCTAATAAAGGCTTTGTCTGGACTTCGTCAATCACCACAAGCCTGGTATGCGAAATTAAGCAACTGTTTAGAAAGCCCGGGTTTCACAAAATGTCCGTACGAGCACGCATCACTACGCCATAAGTGGCCTGATG
This sequence comes from Daucus carota subsp. sativus, assembly GCF_001625215.2. Taxonomy (NCBI): domain Eukaryota; kingdom Viridiplantae; phylum Streptophyta; class Magnoliopsida; order Apiales; family Apiaceae; genus Daucus; species Daucus carota. Next base: position 6,097,271 of record NC_030388.2, read on the forward strand.
CAATGGTTATTGAAAAGTGTTACAAGTATTTCATTGCTGTAGGTAAGAAATTTCTATGATATTGTAACACTGCTGATTTGTTGTTACAATAGCTATAAAGCTAGTGTTGTACTGGAGTGACGGTGTTGCACAACATGTAACACTAGCACCGCAGTTACATTTTCAAATTGATAAAGTGAATATATTTTTATAAACTAGAATTAGAATTATATTTTATATTATTTATAACTATAAAATGTCTTATAAATATTACAAAAAAATTTCAAAATTTATTATCTTTCCTTTCAGAAATAATTAGTATTATATTTAAATAAAATAAGACATTCAATATATAAAAAATTGTAAAAAAAAGTTTTATAAAAAAATTAAAAAGAAAATACAGCACTGTTATCGAGGTTAAATGTTTCCCCCTAAACTAAAACACTCAATTTTATTTCCCCCCTTAACCAAAAACACTCTCGATCGACCTCACCCATTCTGGTCTCCAAACACCACGACCTCACATCACCCACTCTCCTATCCCGTCTCTCTTCACTTCCTCCCTCTCTAGTCTCACTTCACCCTCACTCTTCAATCTCCCTCTTTAGTCTTTCACTCTCACCTAGTCTCTCCCTCAATAGCTCCGATTAGGGTTCAAACATTAGCTCTCCCTCACTAGCTTCATATATTGTCTCCGAATGGTAATTGAATACACAAGCACACAAAATCTCTCCAATTAGGGTTACTAACTTTCGAATTTTCTCAATTTGCATGCTGGTTAGGGTTTCATAATTGGGGCTTTTGTTTATAAGGTAAATACAGACATTAATGGGCTTTTGACTCTTTTAGTTTCTATAAACTGTTGTATCTAAGCTCTTTTACTTCTTATTTCAGGCGATTTAAAGTTGTTGAGTTTTAAAGCCGTTTTAAGGTATTTTCTCTGTAATTTTATGGGTATATGTTTGATTTTATGTGAGATTTATTTTTGTGTGTTATTTAGTTATTTGGATGTATTTTCATGTATGCTGTATATGAATCTGATTTTTTGTTGTCTAATTTAGTTTTTTGAATGACTCTTGCTATTTATGTATTTGATTTTTTTGTTTTGTTTTAAATTGTTGAGGAGCTTAGAATCTGATTTTAAATTTTTTTGTTAAATGTTGAGGAGATTTTCTACAGGTGTGGTGGGGTACATACAGGGTAGTAGAGAAGTGATTATATAAAGTTCCATGAAGTTGAGTTTTATAAAGTGATTTTATGGGTCTGGTGGGGTACAGATACAGGGTATTAATATGAGTTTCCTTTTGTTTTTAGCTTTGTACTTTCATGTTTTATAAACTTGGATTCCACATTGTCTTGTGTTTGATTAGTAACTATCTTTCAGGCGATTTAAAGCTATTGAGGATCTAAGTTGTTGAGGTTTGAAGTGATTAAAGTCGAGTAAAGTTTAAAGCTGTTGAAAATTGAATTGAAGGTACTTTTTCGAATTTTATGTGTATTTGTTTGATTCTATGCATAGGTTTGAAATTCTGGTGATGTATATGCTTGCATGATTGATTTTATGTGTTGTTGATTTATTTTTGATATATTTTTATATATGTACATGCAACATCTACATGTGATGGTGATATCTTCTCTGGCTTGTAAATTTCCCCTTATAAATTAGACTTTGTTGTTGACATGGAGGTTTTTGCTTAATATAATTGTAATTCAGAGTATATATCATGTGTTGTTGATTTTTTTTGTGAATCTATTTTTCAAGTATGTATTACTTTCAGCTTCGTGGCATGATAATCTGTCATTTTGTATGCTAATAACTTTGGTTGTTTTGTTAATTGAGCTCGTGAAGTGTGATACATTGTTAATTGGCGTTTTTCTCCGTTTGATAGACATGTAGACTTTAGACTATTCTGGTGATGCATAACATGTTTCTAGCTACTTATTATCCCTCTAGTTCTATTAGTATAAATTAAAACCTCTTATACTATTTTCTTAAAAACAGTACCTTACTTTTGTACAAGTTCAGATAAAAACATAAAATTCAAGGCGTAAAATAGCAAGTAACTAAGTATGAATGTCAATTAGTATAAGTGATTTTAAATAATATATAAGTATGGTATTAATTTCAGCTTTGTAGGTGCATTCTTCGAATCTCTGAGGACCTAGGTTCACGATGGAACATGTTAATGATTATAACTGGATAGGACTTCCAAGATACAGTAGCGAATATAAAGAAGCGATAAAAGCATTTGTGGAAAAGACATTTCCTCTTTTTGCCGTAGGTAATGAAATGAAATGCCCCTGCAGAGATTGTGATGATCGTAAGTGGAGTCATCAAGATGTAATTTATGGTCATCTCATCTGCAGAGGACCTTCCCTGTCACAAGTGCAATTGATTTGTAAGGTTTCAAAAGTCAAAGTAGGAAATAATACTGAATCTAAGGACTGTGAAGCGGGGGCTGGTTTCGGGGATAACTTACACCACCGATCATGGTGAGCAACAACGAATTGCTCAGAGAGTTGCATTATCTAAGGAGACAATCCTGAGACTGTCAAGAACTCAAAGATCGAGTAGGGCAAATCGAGTCTTCCTTACCAAGAACACGTCGTTCTGGGAAGCAACCTCTTGAAGAAGGAAGTTTGTTAAGCTGTCATGACGGGAGAGGACACGTAATTACTCCGCATTACTTGTTTGCATCTGACGGTCAGATTACGGTTGGAGGAGATGATAGGCGATTGAAAAATACGAGGGACAACAGAAGGCCTCCTCATTAAGAAGATAGGCCACCATTGATAGTCACCGGAAGATCCACAAGAATGGTGGACTCCTTGGCGGATCAACTCGAGGGCAGAGTTAGCAAGGCAGATCTACTCACCATAATCAGAGAACTAGATGATAGGTCCGAGGAGGTTAGAACTACATCAAGAACCGCGCCCACATGGCGAGGCAACTATCAGATAGGGCCACCACATGGTCAAGATCCAAGAAGCTATGAAAAATCGACGGGCCGAGATTCTCAGGGCTTCGGTGGCAGGACTGATCGGGACCCAGAACACAACTCGACAACAGGTTCCACTTTCTTCCCGTCTTATATGTTAATGTGGTTAAAATTTCATACTCTGTTTCGGTCACCTATGTTAATGTTGGTTATTGTTATGATGAATTATTTTAATAGATATTTTTCGATGGATACTTAAAACCTTTTGAAAACAAAGTGATTATGACATATTGCCTATCATATTTTTTTACTGGAGTTTGATTTGATTTAAGCAATGTCATTATTTTAAGAAAATAAATATAATCCCAGTTTTTAATCATTTCTCATCAACTCTACAAAGAAAATATGGGGAAGACAAATGGATATTTGTTCCTAAAAGTGTAAGTATATATACATGAAAGTTTGTAATTTTCTTTTTACCATTTTGACCTTTATAGATCATTTTATATGTTGTATTGTTGTGTGCATATACATTAAAGAATTTGGTATGTGAGTTAAACAAAAAAAAATCTTTCTTAAATTAACTTAAAGATATTTAAAATATATATTTGTTGTTAGGATTTCGGAGAAAAAATCATTGTGTGCGACAATAAAATTGTGAGCTAGCTGCAAATTTTTTCAAGATTTTATATCATATCTAGTAAATTGACAATGTGCAGCGTCATTTACCACTTGTACATAACCTATTTCCTCATTTTCAAACCCCTCCTCCCTTCCACCAGAGGACCACCTTAGGAAAAATAAACATACTAGATTAGTCACAAGATTAAACAAAGCAAACTGAGTTTGTACATGAAAATAAAGGAAGCAATGGGTCTTGCCCTTCAAAAACTCATAAAACAAGATCTGAATCAGTCTTCCTTACCAAGAACACGTCGTTCTCGGAAGCAACCTCTCTTGAAGAAGGAAGTCGTTGTCGTGACGGTAGAGGACACGTAAATACTCCGCGTAACTTGTTTTCATCTGACGGTCAGATTGCGGTTGGAGGAGATGATAGGCGATTGGAAAATACCAGAGACAGCCGAAGGCCTCCTCATAAAAAAGATAGTCCACCATTGATACTCACCGGAAGATCCACAAGAACGATGGACTCCCTGTCGGATCGACTCGATGGCAGAGTTAGCAAGGCAGATCTACTTGCCATTAGCAGAGAATGAGATAATAGGCCCGAGGAGGCTAGAACTACATCAAGAACCGCGCCCACATGGCGACGCGACTATGAGATAGGGCCACCACATGGTCAAGGTCTAAGAAGCCATAAAAAATCGACATGCCGAGATTCTCAGGGCTTCGGTGGGAGGACTGATAGGGACCCAATCTTGATAGAGGAGCGACGAAGTTTCGGGAACACTCGCGAGCAAGAGAGGCCTCAGACCCAGAACACAACTGGACAACAGGTTCAAATTTCTTCCCGTATTATATGTTAATGTGGTTAAAATTTCATACTCTGTTTCGGTCATCTATTTTGAAGTTAGTTATTGTTATGATGAATTATGTTAATACATATTTTTTATGGATACTTAAAACCTGTTCATAATATTTTTTATTGGAGTTTGATTTGATTTAACCAATGTCATTATTTCTAAAAAATAAATATAACCCCACTTTTTAATCAATTCTCATCAACTCTAGAAAGAAAATATGGGGAAGACAAATGGACATTTGTCCCTAAAAGTGTAAGTATATATACATACATAAAATTTGTATTTTTTTTTACCTTTTTGACCTATATAGATCATTTTATCAGTTGTATTGTTGTGTGCATATAGTTCCTGTGTCATTCAACAAGAGACCCGACAAGAGTTGTAGGCTTAGATAACTAATTAATTATAAATTAATTAAACAGTATAAATGGTACAACATTAAGATACAACCTCCCATAACATATAATATTTTTAACAGTCTTGAATGTTTTGTACCTAAATGCATAGTTATTATAAATCTCTTATAATGAGCTAGAAAAAACTCATGGTCGATAAAATATGTAAAGAACATGTGTTTGCGTGCATAAATCACATTTTTAACATCAAAATATTAATTTAAAGTATAAAAAACACTTCAAAAATATACTGTAAATATATAAATATAAAATAATAGAACTTACATCAATATTGTAAGGGAGTAGTAAAAAAATATTACAAAAGTTCATGTTTATTGATGTATAACAGAGCATGTTAATTAAAATTGAGATTTTCATCAATTGAGTGTTTATATCATATACCAATATATATATATATATATATATATATATATATATATATATATATATATATATATATCTTTTCCTAATGAAAAGCATAAATATTTTCATAAATAAATCCATCAATTTAAATTCCTATTTAACAAGAGAACTTACTAATTAAATTAAAAATGAATAGCTAGCACAACATATTAACTGCAATAAAAGATATTGATGATGGAGGCATTTAAGTCATGTTGGAGAAATTTCTTCATTGTTTAGAATAATTCTTTCACATATACTGAAATAAGATGAACATCAAATTATTTTTTGCAATATAAAATTTCAAGGACTAATTTAAAAATACAATGATATATGCAATATATAATTTTAAGAAAAGATCGAACCATAAGAAAAAAATAAAAGACCATTGAAGTGTGTCATGATAAGACTTTCATGTAATTAAATCATGACCACTTTATGCTTTATCAAAAACTTTATATCATGGATTCGGACTCAATAATCACAACCCAACATTCCATTAACCCCAAATATGTACAAAAAAAAAACAAATCCAAAATAAGATATAAATATATGATGAATCTTATTAAATATGCATGAATCAAGCACAAATCCTAATAGGTTCTTTATCTTCTTTTTTGACACGCATTTTGACACTCCTATAGTTTCATAATAATTTTAAAAAAAATTTTGAATAAAAATTTGACCTTATTATTTTTATAAAAACAATCAGTCAACTATACTTTATAGGAGACTCAAAATGCATGCAAATAGTGAACGTAAACAATCACATGGCATGGAGGGAGTGGTGTTTATACTAAAAAGATGATAATAAAGACTTTATTGGAAACTTCATATATTAGATCGAAACTCAAAAATCATAACCAACATTCAATTAAACCAATATATGTACAAATAAAAATGAATCCAAAATAAGAAGTAAATATATGACAATTACAAATTAGGCATGAATTAATCGGGAACAAATCATCAGATTTATGATATATGGAGAACATCATAAAAATGATTGTTGTGGACCGTGGCGATATAGTGTTTACACTAAAAAAAAGAAGATAAATTTAGGCTTAATTGGAAAATTTTATCTTAGACTGAAATCCAAAAATAAAACCACCCATTGGATTAAATCCACATATGTAAAATTAAAAATAAATCCAAAATAAAAATTAAATATATGGCAATGGCTTACCTAATAGGTGTGGATCGGGCACAAATCGTCAGATATATGATATATTGAAAAGATCATTCAGAATGATTGTTGTGGATGGTGCTGATGTGGTGATTACCCTAAAAATGATAAATTAGTAAGAGACACTGATATGGGAGGAGGGGTGAAACGAGGATTTGGAATCCACATGGCCTGGGAGACAGAACGGCAACGGCGGAGTAGGGTCGGTTTTAATTGTGCACGCGGTGAAGAATAAAGACAACAGAGGTTTTTATCGGTTTAGTTTGGTGGAGAAGCATAGCTGCACTGTAGAATTAGGTTTTGAATTTTTGGGCTACCTGGGCTGAAATTATATTGGGCCAGCAATGATATATAGAAATTTTATAAAATATTTTTTTGGTCGGGCTGCAGCCTCCCCTAGACATGGGCTAGTTCCGTCCCTGTACGTAAGATAATGTATGAACCAGAAGGTGATGCGAAGGTGGAATTTTATAAAGATAGAATAAGGAGATGAAGGGATGATTGTATGAAGTGATGAATGTAGAATGATTTTTTATTTTCATAAGAGATTGAAACGTGGAATCATTTACTTTTCAAGCTCTTATCAAAATAAAAAATCACTCTACATTCATCACTTCATACACTGATCCCTTCATCTCTTTATTCTCTCTATTTAAAATTCCACCTTCGCATCAGCCTGTCTTTCATAATTTACCTTCCGTACACGGGCGGAACTAGCCGAGGGCCGCAACCCGTCCCATAAATTTTTTTTATATCCTTGCTAGCCCAATATAGTTTCAGCTCAGGTAGTCCGAAAATTCAAAACCTAATTCTGTAGTGCAGCTATGCTTCTCGAGCAAACTAAACGTATAAACACCTATGTTGTCTCTATTCTTCACAGCCTGCACAATTAAAACGGCCGCTAATCCGCCGTTGCCGCTCTGTCTTTCAACTGGATTCCAAATACTAGTTCCGCCCCTCATGAGTCTCTCTTCTTAATTTATCATTTTTTGTGTAATCACTACATCACCACCATCCACAACAATAATTTTGTTGATCTTTTCAATATATCATATATGTGATGATTTGTGCCCGTTGCACGCCTAATGGGTAAGCCATTGCCATAATTTATTTATTTTTGGATTTATTTTTAATTTTACATATTTGGATTTAATCCAATGATGAGTTTTATTTTTGAATTTCAATCTAAGATATAAATTTTCCAATTAAGCGTAAATTTATTTTGTTTTAGTGTAAACATTATATCACCACCGTCCACAACAATAATTTTTATGATGTTCTCGATATATCATAAATCTGACTATTTGTGACCGATAAATTCATGCCTAATCTGTAAGTCATTACCATATATTTACTTCTTATTTTTGATTTATTTTTATTTGTACATATATTGATTTAATTGAATGTTGGATTATGATTTTTGAGTTCCATCTAAGATATAAACACTACTCTCTCCGTGTCATTTGATTGTTTACGTTCACTGTTTGTCTCCCATAAATATAGTTCTATAACTTTTTTTCATAAAAGTTTAAACGTTAAACTTTTATTTAGGAAAAAAAAATTGGAAATTATTATGAAACTATAGGATTATTAAAATGCGTGCCAAAAATTAACATAATTAACCGGTTAGGACATAGGGAATATAACACCCCTATCCACAAGAATCATTGTTATCATGTTCTTGATATATCATATATTTGACGATTTGTGCTTGATTCATGCATAATCAATAAGCCATTATAATATATTTATATCTTATATTGGATTTCTTCTTCTTTGTACATATCGAGTTAATGGAATGTTGGGTTGTGATTTTTGAGTCCCAATATATGATATAAAGTTTTCAATAAAGCATAAAATAATCATGATATAATTACATGAAAATCTTATCATGACACACTTTAATTATCTTTTATTTTTTTTGTTATTGTTCGGTCTTTTATGAAAATTATATATGGCATATATCTTTGTATATTAAAATTAGTCCTTGACATTTTTTATTGCAAAAATAATTTCATGTTCATTTTATATCAGTATATGTGAAAGAATTATTCTAAACAATGAAGAAATTGCTCCAACATGACTCCAAATGCCTTCTTCATCATGTGCTAAGCATGTAATATCTTTTATTGTAGTTAATATGTTGTACTAGTTATTTATTTTTAATTTAATTAGTAAATTCTCTTGTTAAAATTTTATCATAGGATTTTAAATTGATGGATATATTTGTGAAAATATTTATGCTTTTCATTTGGAAAATAAATAAATATATATATTTATTTAGTATATGATTATAACACTCAATTGATGAAATTTTTAATTTCAATTAACATGTTATGTTCGGAAATAAGTACAAAAAAAACATAAATTTTTGTAATTTTTTTCATACTTTTCCCTTACAATATTGATTTAAGTTCTATTATTTTATATTTATATATTTACACTATATTTTTTAAGTGTTTTGTATACTTTAAATTAATATTATGAGTTAAAAAATGTGACATTATGCACGCAAACACATGTTCTTTTCATATTTTAACAACCATGAGTTTTTCTACCTAATTATAAGAGATTTATAATTACTATGCATTTAGGTGCAAAAAATTCATGACTTTTAAAAATATTATTTGTTAAGGGAGGTTGTACCTTAAGGTTGTAACATTTATATTGTTCAATTAACATTATAGTTCATTATATATATATATGTGTATGTATATATGTATATATATAGAGAGAGAGTCGATTTTTTGTATTATATTTATTCACAACAGTCCAAGTCTATTTTTATTTCATCATTTAACGACATATTTGATAATATAATATTTACTAGCATAAAATTAAAGTCGATTATGATTGTTCATTATAATAATATACACTTTTTCGTATGGAATGATGTGTGATGTGTGTGTATATATATATATATATATATCAGACACAAACCACACATATAATATAATATATATATATATCAGACACAAACCACACATATAATATATATATATATACACATATATACATACACACACACACACACATATATATATATATATATATATATATATATATATATATATATATACATACACTATTTTTGGCACGCTCATCACTTTTCACCTTTTTATTAAAAGACTCAGGGGTAATTTGGGCAATATTAAAAAATTAATTATAGATGGACCTTTATTTAATTTTTTTGACCCTCTAAACGATACTCCCTCCTTCCCATTTTAATTGTCCACTTTGCACAAATCACACAAATTAAGAAGTATTAAATGTGATATGTTGTTATCATTGCCATGCATTGGTTATACAAATATACTACTAAGTTTTCATTCATTTTGGTTAAAAGTCAACATAGTTTGCATTGTAAATAATGAAAATTGTGTCAACTAGTAAATGTTAACATTGAAACTTGTTATAATTTGTATTGGACAAAGAAAATGGACAAATAATATGGGAAATTTTTTCTTGACAAAGTGGACTATTAATATGGGAAGGAGGGAGTATTTTTTTAAATTTCTAAAAAAACGAAAGTCGTAGAGAACGAAAAGATCCTTTTAAAACAAATAAAATTTAAAATTATTGAAATTTTTTTTGTAATTTTTTAATAGATTATAAAAATTAGAGATCTTGTAAAAATTCGTAATAAATTCAATTAATTTCAGATTTCGATGATTTTTTGATAATTCGGAAACACTTTCAATTATTTATAACTTTTGTTCATGTTGTCTCCTTTTCGAAATATATTTGAAATAATAAAATGTATTTAGAACTCATGTTTTTAGGTAATAAAGTGATTTTGGCCAAAATGAGTGGGGTGCAAAATAGAATAAACTCTGATTTTAATGAATTTCTATATAAATTAGAAAATTATAACTATCTTGATTTTATGCGATGTTTTGGGCATGTGGAATAAATTATATGTAAACTGTTTGGATGTAAGCAAACAATCTGGTCAATTATGGTGAGTTTTATGGAAACATAAAATAAAACAAACAATATCACAAAAATCATTATAAAGTCCCAAAAAAATCCAAAATCACCATTTTATAAAAAATCTAAAAAAGTCTATTAATATTTAAATATTATCATATTTTAATAAATTCTCAATAATCTCAATTAATATATTGTCAGATTTTAATGAATATTAAATAATCTCAATATGTCATAAATATTAATTAATTTTCTTAATAATCTCAATTGAATGTCATCTCGTTTTTAAGTAGATTTTTAAATACTAATTGTATACCACACGATTTTATTATGATAATTTAAAATCTTTGTTGAATATCTCAAAATTCCAATGTGTTTTTAAAATCCGAACTGAATATATTTTCTTAGAGAAATAAATAAATAATGAAAAATCTAGATATAATGTGCTCCATATAAGGAGAGATACATGCCCTATTATAATGTTTGATAATATTTACTTGATCTCATATACCAAAATCTAAAAGATGATGTGAAAAAATTTTATATTTTTCTTTTTGAAAAATTAGTATTATTTTGGTTAATTTGTCCAATAGATATCAAAAATGAGAATCGGGATACATAGAAGAATGTGTGAAGATACAATGGCCAGCCTATCCTAGTAGTCTTATACAGGAACACAGTGTTTGTACTTTGTATCTGTTCTCCTTCATGGCTCGGGATAAACTGTATGTTTTCTTTTCATTTTGTTCTGTTTAGAAGAAAACACGGTGCTTAGTGGCCAAAAGAACGGGGATATAGGATGCACGCTTGTCTTAAACCATAGCAATCTACTAGGGAGGTAATGATTTTCAATTTTTTATATATCAATATCAGAGGTGATTAAAATATATGGCACTAGATTTTAATAGGGCACTGACTGATTTTGAATGGACTGGGTGATCGTTTTAGATCAGTATCCTAAAAGTATGAGTTTTTGAAGAATTATTGTGGTTTGATCATTGATGTATAACGAAATGACAACAAGCTCACCCTGCCTCTTGGTCTTGGTTGTTATTTCATGAATTCTTTCCTTTTGAGGTTCAAAAACGTAGATTTTGATAATCTTTTGATGTGATACTGTGCTCTAAGTTTATTTGTATTAAAGAATGGTCAGCAATCAAGGGTGTAATTATTCCATACACTAGATTTTTAGCTCTAGTTGTAAAACTGAGTAATATATATGAAACACAAGACTGATCGCTACCTTTCATGTACTAGTTTAGTTTTCTTTGTTTATATATGGCTTGTGATTTATCTTTTATGTTTCTGTTTAAATTTGTAAATAATTAATTCAACAATATTTATTCCACCACCCAACAAAATCCATGATATCAGAAATTATAACTCAACCCCATACCACTATTGTGCTATTTCTGATTCCAACCCCATGCCTTTCTCCAACCAAACAGCATTAAGTACTACAATATTAATGAATATGAAAAGTTGAACTATATTGGAGAACAAAACCCTCTTGAAGCTTAGTTATGAGTTTCATTTCACTTAGATTTATGAAGCATGCACATTTTTATTATGTTTTTTATTTTAATCACAACCGATGTTGGCCCACACATATATATTTTATTATCATCTAATATTACACACTATCCCTAATTTCACTCACATACTTGTCACTGAAAAGCCTCCTTGAAGCATTCTCTTAATTCTTATCGTTTTCTATCTTGTTACCCTCAAAATAAAATTACAGGATATCTATTAGCATAGCCTTTAATTTTTTTTCCTTCTAAAATTTCTTTGGATTGCCTACTCATTCCATCACCTCAAATGTTTACATTGGGGACGTGGATAAGTTATGAAACTATGTTTTATATGTGTCTTGAAATACGTGTTGAGCAATATAACAAAGTGTAAAGAATTGAGAGGGAAGAGAGAGTAGTAAATATATATATATAAATCATGCTTTGATATCTAGTACTTGTAATTTTCATTTTTCACCTGCTATAATATAAAAAAAGTGTAAAGAATTGAGAGGGAAGAAATTTTTTTCCAATAATACTTGTCCACTTGTAGTTTCCAATGCAAATATATTGACATTATTCCAAAATTACCCTTCTTGAAAGCTGTACAATAATTAATGACGGTTAAATAAGAGTCATAATTATGCATTTATTAGTGGTACATGCGAGAAAATGTTATCTAATTAATGTTTCTTTAATATGCATAAATTTTTTCAAAAGAGACTTGTATTGTGGGACGGACGGAGTAATATATTAAGATGTTATTTAAACACCTTATGCTGGTTTGCGTGTAAAAATATGAAACGGCTACATATGTTTCACAAAAATAAAAATATAAACAGATTCCGGTCATTGTTGATGAGGTGTAGACTCCAACAAAACTAAGCATTCAGTGTTGCACATAAATCAAGAAAGGCCATTAAACTAGTAAAGGAATATCACTGAACTGCATGTCGTCTTCTCCTCTTCTCCATCTTCTTTCTAATGTTTTTACGTTTCTCAATAAATATTTAAGCCTTCTATTTACCTCTTCTTCTTGTTTCTTTATTTTGTCTTTTTAAAAGACTAAGTAGTCGGAATTTCAGTGAATCGTAGGAATCGACAAACTGAATGCGAATCACATCGACTTGGTATGGAATGGAACCGTGTTCCGGGACGGACGATTTGGTTAGCAATTCTCTAGAACGTTCTCCTTTCTCCTTAACACTCGACCAATCTTTTTATCTTGCGTAACCATATACTTTGACATGTAGCTGCTGTAGCTGCCATGAACTCAGCTTCACAAGATGATAAAGCCACACAACGCTGTTTATGAGATATCCTGCAGGTAAGCTTTCATTTAGATAAAACACCATCCCTCCTGTACTTTTACTGTCATCAACTTCTCCTGCTAAATCACTATCGGAATAACCTGATAACATATTTTATTGCTTCCAGCGGAATACAACAACCCATAACTCAATGTGCCTTTCAAATAGCGCATTATACGTTTCACAGCGTTCCAATGCATAACAGTAGGTCTTTACATATAACGGCTAATAATTCCAACAGCATATGCTATATCTGGTCGAGTATGAACCATATAATTCAGTCCTCCACTCTCATATTCACTTTAATCCGCAGCTTTCCCGTTCTCATCCTTGTGTAGGCTTACATTTTGTCGTACCTCATCTTTCCAGTATCTTCCTTGCATAAGACATCTGCTTCAACAGTATATACTCTCCGTGCTGAATAACCTCTATGCCCAGATAGTGAGATAATTTTCCCAGATCAATCATATCAAATTTCTTGCTCATTTCCTCCTTGAACCTTTTGATAAGTGATATGCTTGTTCCCGTGACTAACAAATCAACTACATATACTCCAATTGTCAAACTGTGGCTCCCTTCACGCTTTGTATATAGTGCATGCTTGTATGGACATTGTGTGAAACCCAGGATTTCTAAACACTTGCTTAATTTTGCATACCAGCTGGCTTGTGGTGCCTGACAAAGTCCATACAACGCCTTTATCATCTTGTACACTAGATGCTCCTTTCCATGTTTGACAAACCCTCCTGGTTGCGTTACGTATACATCTTCCTGAAGATCACCATTCAAGAAAGCTGATTTCACATCAAAGTGATCAACCTCCCAGCTATTTTTTGCTTCGAAAGCCAATAATAGTCTCACTGTTTCGATCCGTGTAACTGGTGCACAAACCTCATCAAAATCTATACCTTATTTTTGAACATACCCTTTCGCAACAAGTCTCGCCTTATGTTTCACAACTTCTCGTTCAGTATTCTTCTTCAATTTATATACCCACTTCAAGCTTTCAGGTGTTGTTTCTTTCAATATCCTCCATCTCAATTTTCATTGCATCCTTCCAAGGACTCTCTTTAGATGCCAGGTTATATGTATCTGGCTCCTCCACACCTAGAAATAATAATTCCTCTTCAACCTCTATTTTCTTTGTATTACCACAAATATCATTCATTGAGCTGAGACGTTTTGGAGTACTGCTCTTGTCCGACTCTTCAATATTGTCTTCACTTGATTGAGATGATACCGGTGACTGAATAGGAGTTGAAATGAGTATGAGTTCTTTCAATTGTGTCTTCTTCTTTCTCAGTCACACCATTCCAGCCCCATGTCTTTGCTTCCACAAATACCATGTCTCTGCTGACCAAAATCTTTTTCTCTTTAGGGTCATACAATCGATGGGCTTTTGTACCAGGCTCTCTTCCAAAGTACACTACATATTTACTACGATCATCCAATTTTCTCGTTTGAATACTTGGTATCTTCATAAATACACAACACCCAAAAATCCTGATGTGGCTCATACCAGGTTTTAATCAAACCAAGCTTCATACGGTGTATAGCTTGAAGGAGCTCGTGTGGGTAGCCTGTTAAGTACGTACACGGACTCACTGCTTCACCCCAAAATTCAGGTGGAACCTCCTTGGCCTTCAGGAAACTCCTCGCCATCACCACAATTGTTCTATTTTTCCGCTCCACCATGCAATTTTGTTGAGGGTGGTAGGGATCGGGGTAGTGCCTAACAATCCCACTATCCTCACAAAACATTGTGAATTGTGAGGAACAAAACTCAACACCTACAAAAATTTTTAATCCTCTTAATATGTGCCAAGTTTGCCTCTCGTTTAAAATTTCTATCCGGTCGCCGCCTCTCGCATTCTGCATCATAGTGCCCCAACAAATTGCAGTTGAAACACCTTACAGAACTCCTATCACGTCATGCACCCTAGGTTCATGCATTGTCATCTGTCCCGTTCTGATAGCCTCGTCCACTCAGTGCTTTAAAATTTGACTGGCAATATCTCCTGACTCCTTGTTTGATCTCTTGATCGAGTCCTCTCGAGTGAGCAACAATTTTTCTTCATTCTATTATTTTGCTATTTATTGTCTGTTGCATGTTTATATTTTATAATTTTTATGCTTTATATATTTTATTTAAACAAAATATTTGAATAGGTATAATTATGCTAAAATTTCCATATATTGAGATCCAAATGTGTAGTATACTTATATATCTATATTAATAACTTCTTGATGTTCAAATTTTATACAAATAAACTATATACACTACTATAAATTTGTCAATATACATCGGTTTATGACCGTTGTCTATTGAACATAGCAACCGATGTTGCTGTCGGTGATGTCTATGTGAAAAACAAAAGACATCGGTTTATAGCCATTGTCTATTAGCCTCTTTTGAGCAAAATATGCATGATCACAGTTTTGAAAAGTCTATGTAATGTGTTCTTGACTTTAAAAAACTTGTGAGGTTGAAGTGAATATATGACATAGACATCGGTGTTTAAGTATAACGTTGATGTCTATGCTTGTTATCACATCATTTTAATTTATTAAACCGATGTTATTTGGATCTTTTGAGCAAATTATGCATGATCAAACTTTTAAAACTGCTATGTAATGTGGGCTAGACTTGAAAAAACTTGTAATATTGAAGTGAAAATATGAGATAGACATGAGGTTTTGTATTTTATAACATTGTCTAGGCAAGCTTTAGACATTGGGTACTTTAAGGTGAAGAGATGTTTATGTATTTGTAGACATCGGTGTTAAGTTGGAAATGTGTTGTCGTTAGCCCCTTTTCACATCACTGTTTTAAAATTTTACCATTGTCTTTAAGCACCAATATACATAGGTTTTACCATTGTCTTTAAGAACCAATATACATCAGTTTCAGTCAAAAAAATGATGTCATGTCTGTATATAAGAATGAAAAAAATTGGAATTAAAAACCCAGCCAAATTGCACACATCCAATTACAAATAGCACCAATCCAAATTTCCATTACCAAAATAAACATTTACCATAATTAACCCCAACAAAGGTGATTAAAATATATGGCACTAGATTTTGATAGGGCACTTTTGAATGAACTCGGTAATAGTATTAGATCAGTATCCTAAAAGTATGAGTTATTGAAGAATTATTATGGTTTGATCATTGATGTATAATGAAATGACAACAAGCTCACCCTGCCTCTTGGTCTTGATTGTTATTTTATGAATTCTTTCCTTTTGAGGTTCAAAACCATAGATTTCGATAATCTTTTGAAGTGTGATACTGTGCTCTTAGTTTATATGTATTAAAGAATGGTCAGCAATCAAGTGTGTAATTATTCCATACACTAGATTTCTAGTTCTAGTTGTAAAATTGAGTAATGTATATGAAGCACAAGACTCATCGCTACCATTCATGTACTAGCTTAGTTTTCTTTGTTTATTTATGGCTTGTGATTTGTCTTTTATGTTTCTGTTTGGATTGGTAAATAATTAATTCAACCATATTTATCCCATCACCAACAAAATCCATGATATCATAAATTATAACTCAATCCCATACCACTTTTACGCTATTTCTAATTCCAACCCCATACCTTTCTCCAACCAAACAGCATTTAAGTACTACACTATAATGAATATGGAAAGTTGAACTATATTGCATAACAAAACCCTCTTGAAGCTTAGTTATGGGTTTCATTTGACTTAGATTTATGAAGCATGCACATTTTTGTTATGTTTTTTTATTTTAATCACAACCGATGTTGGCCCGCATATATATATATTTTATTATCATTTAATATTACACACTATCCCTAATTTCGCTCACATACTTGTCAGTGACATACCAAGCCTCCTTGAAGCATTCTCTTAATTCTTATGGTTTTCTATCTTGTTACCCTCAAAATAAATAACAGGATAAGTAAACATACAACTCCCAAAACTACCACTTAATGAGAGAAGGGGTAGGAATTGATTGGTTGAAAGCATTAGTGACATATCATTACCTTTCCCAATTAGTCAAAGAACTTCAGGGAACTATTACTACAAATTAAGAAGAGCTCTCAAGGTGTTTGTCATCGGTTTCACTGTATTTATTTTTTATATAATTAAGCACACTCATACACCCATATAAATAGAACGCGGGGATATCACCTGACCTATAAATCATTGGTCAATTCATTATACTTGTTATAGCTAGAAATGATTAAATCCTACTCCCTTTAATATTTGTTCTCCACAGATACAAGAATATGTAGAGGCTGGAACATTGTGTAACTTCTGCGCACAACTGGGAGCCTTTTGATGCTTGATGAGATTAATCCACGCACTATATCTATTAAGCTGTGATCCATTATCTATTAAGTGATCCATATGTTGAGTGTTGAGTGTTGTTGATTACATACCGGGTCATTAAATTGTTTCTAGGCGGCTGGGATTTTTATGCTTATAACCTATGGTCTTTTAATTAATCCGATGCATCATTTCGTGTTTATATGTGTTGCCAACTAAAAGTTGAATACTTTAATGGCCTACTGTGAATAACATATTTTGCTAAATATGAAATTTGTTTGTAGTGTCATTTGTAAGTGCAATTTAGTATTTGTTTTTATAGCAGTCACATTGTTAAATCAATATTGATCCTTTTAATTATGCATCAAACAAATTTAATGACAACAAAGATTGGTATTTATCTATTAGCATAGCTTTTAATTTTATTTCCTTTTAAAATTTCTTTGGATTGGGTACTAAATATAGTAAAGAGGCTTGTGTGCTATTATTACACCACTGCATGTGAGAGTGTATTTGAACATATTTCATTTTATTTCCGAAAAATGTCAATATTCCCGAAAACATTGGCTAAAGGGGGGAAATAGATTTGAGAGGTAAAATTAGTTTACTAATATACTTTTGAAAATTAATTTTTAAGGTTCCACTGCCGAAAATAAAATGATAAATTTCTTAGTTCCGTAAAATGTGTATCAATATTTTTATTCATGAATATCAAATAATCTTGATTATTTCAAAAAAGTGGGGACATATATAGTTTATATGTATAAAATTTGAACATCAATATGTTATTAATATAGATATATAAGTATACTACACATTTGGATTTGAATATATGGAAATTTTAGCATAAATTATACCTATTCAAATAGTTTGTTTGAATAATATATAAAGCATAAAATTGTAAAGCACGGAGTGGAACGAGGCTAGCAGAACCGGACATATGACAATGCACGAACCCAGGGTGCAGGACGTGATAGGAGTTTTGTAAGGTGTTTCAACTGCAACCAGTTATGAAACATAAGGAGAGACTGGTGGCGAAAGGGTATGTTCAAAAACAAGGTATAGATTCTGAGGAGGGTTTTTGCACCAGTTACACGGATCGAACCAGGAGACTATTATTGGCTTAGAAGCAAAAAATAGCTGGTAGGTTCATCACCTTGAGTTGAAAATCAGCTTGCTTGAATGGTGATCTTGAGGAAGATGTATACGGTTCACGCAACAACAAGGATTTGTAGAACAAGGAAAGGAGCATCTAGTGTTACAAGCTAATAAAGGCTTTGTCTGGACTTCGTCCAATCACCACATAGCCTGGTATGGCAAAATTAAGGCAACTGTTTTTTAGAAAGCCGGGGTTTTCACAAACTGTCGTACGAGCACGCATCACTACGCCATAAGTGGCCTGATGCAATGGTTAATGGAAAGTGTTACAAGCATTTCATGCGGTAGGGTAAGAATTTCTATGATTGGTTGCTCCGGAGCTGTTAATGTCTGTGAATAGATCATCTTAGTTTACAGCCCACCTTTCCGATAGTGACATCAGTTCACGTGGAGGGACTACTGGATCAGCATCAACATCCATAGGCGCATGTCCCCTCAGTGGCTTCAAGTCACTGTCTTGCAGCAGGCATCAACTTCAGCAGCTTTCTTCAGTATTCACATCATCCTGGATTTCAGGAGCAGCTGTCCTTTGTGTTACCTGTACTGTACATTCATATTTCAAAGAAATTTCTTAGTCCTTGGATTGTACCACAGGAGAATTATTTTGGCTAATTGCTTTTTATGGAGATCTCAGCTGTTTGAGAGAAAGCTAAGAGTGATTAGAAGTTTACACACGAGCATAGCAGCTTTCTCCGTGGGACAAATGCATGATGAGGACCTAGCTGGACGATGAGATCGTTGTTATTTTACAGCAAAACTATGAGAAAGATTGAGAAGGGGGGGGTTGAATACAAGCTTTACAAATTAAAAGATTCAGAATGATACCTAAGAACACAGTAAACAGAAAAACACAAGTATTAAAAATACGCGGGTGGATGAATGTCCACCCGTGAGATTTTTAATATAGAAGAATCTGTGGATGTTTTACAATTCGCACAGCTGCTCGGTTCATCACCTCAAAACTAGTTCACTCTCAGTTTTTCTCTCAAGCCAATTGAACACAGTTCAACTGATGCTACTACTTGGTTATAACTCCAAGTTTTACAAAGCTTTAGCTAGATTAAAAATGCACTCTAATCTAAAACATGCTGCACATCTTTGTTATGCATGCTTTCCTGAGATGTCTTCATCTTTGACCATCATCTTGATTTGATCCAGATTGCATTGCATGAGCTAAGTATGTTTTCTGCTTCTTCTTTATTTTCCTAATTAGGCTTCCATGTCTATTTTAGTGTAATTCGATCCATGTGTATTTGTCAGACTTACGCTCTAGTCACTTTCAACTGCTCTTTGCTTCATCAGTTGAAAGTTCTGGTTACTTTCAACTGCTCTTTTGACTTCATCAGTTGAATGCCCGGCTCATTCAGTTGAATGAATTACAAACTTTCATCAGTTGAATGCTGTTTCTGCTCATCAGATTTGAATTCCCTCAGCACATCAGTTGACTACACTTTTGTCTTCAGTTTGAATGCTTGATTTTCATCAGTTGAAACATCATCCAGTCTTCATCAGTTGAATAGTTACATCTCATCAGTTGATATCCGTCACTTAGATAAAATTACATGGCATGGATATTTACAATTAGCCATCCTATTCTACCATCCGTTGATAATTCCCAAAGACAAGAAACATAACAATTACAACTGAAATTGGAATAAAGGTTCTAAGTAAGACATGTTACAAAATGTTATTGTTATCATCAAAAATTATTGATTCCTAACAATCTCCCCCCAATTTATGACTGGAGAAGATGCAGACATAAATTCTACACTTGATGATAACAAAAACATTAATAAAATAAAATGCAGAATTAAATACAAGAGTTAGAAAAGATTACAGATGATTATGCTCCTCTAGACCTGAGCAGTTACTTGTTCCCTAGAAGATCTTCTTCTTCTGGACTTAAGTTTTTCTTCAAGAATATTAATTTGCTTCTGAAAGATCCTGTAGAACCATTCTCATCACTATCTTGTCTGTTGAGCTTGGATTGGAGAGTCTTCAGAGTATTCAAGCTAGCAACCTTGAGTTGATCTTTAGGTCTGAAAAATCTCCTAACACCTTGATTGTCCCTAAATTCCATAACTGGAGTAGGTTCAATGATGAATTTTCTTTCCAGTGTAGGGAATTTTCCGCCTTCTTTGTAGACTAGCATCTGAGTTCCATTCTTCCTGATCTCAAGGATTCTCTTAGTACCATTTGCTTTGCAGGTGGTGTAAATCCTCCAGTCCTCTTCATAGATCCATATATTTTTGTTAGAGAACTGAATCCCTCAGAATTCAGAACTCTGTGAAGAGGCCAGATGACATCACCCTTGTTTTTGTAAGAGAATACCAATCTTTCAGGTAACTTTGAAGTTGCTTCTATTCCTCTTACTTCTTGAAGATCATCCAGCTCCAGCTCCAACTCAGAAATTTCTTCAATGTTAGCAATGATCAGATAGTCATCAGGATTTTCAGGTTCTTTTGGAGGTTTAGGAGGGTTAGCCATCTTCTTAGCAACAGACTTGACTTTCTTCTTTGGCTTGGAAGGTTCTTGAACAAGAAAAGCTGGAATTGGGATATCTTCCAAGTCAACTGGCTCCTCCTTTGGCATTATTGGCTCATCATGGAAGTTGACATCTGGATGTACCACTGTGGTGTCCTTGATTGGAGAAGAAGGCTTTGAGATAGGCTTTTCTGGCACTTCTTCTCTTCTCTTGGCTGCCTCAGGCATCTTAGTCTTAGATTTGACTCTCTTTTTCTTTGGAGAAGATTCAAGAGGCAATCTTTCCTCATTTAAAAGCTCAGCTGCCAACTCCTCTTCCAGCTCAATAGCATACCTTTCATCAACCTCTATTTGATTTAGAGAGAGTTGAGATTCAAACTCCTCTTTTTCACATTCTCTGGCCACCTCTTCAGCTTTTGCATATGAGTAATGAGGATGGCCAGTTCCAATAAACAACTTCTGGCCTTCTCTGTAGATGATGGCAAAATGAGCCTTTAAGGCCACATCTGCACAATCTTTATAACTTTTGATTTCTTGGCCCAAAAGCTTGTATTCATTTTTGTCAGGCCTGGCTAAAGGAAAGTAGATTGAGCTTGAGTCTTTTCCAGGCCTGGAGTAACCACAATTGTTTGGAAACAGAGTTGGCTTGAACTCATTCAGAAATGATGGCTCACCCTTCTCTGTCTTGGAGGGAATAACAATCTCAGGTGTAATCACCCTGAGAATTGTGGTTGTGGTTGGAAAAGAGATTTGAGCTGTAGTGGCTGTAGAAGATGTAGATGATTTCTTGCCCAATTGAGCCACTCTCTTTGCAATGGAGTCCAATTCTTTCATCCTTTCAATCTTTTGCTTTTCCCTTTCAGTGTGGAAAGGAGGAGGAATTTGACTGATTAATTCTGCAGGAGTTGGTAATTCTTTCTCCCCCTTTTTGTTAGCAGCAAGTGTAAGGGATGGACTGGGAAGAGAAGCACCAGAGGCAAGAAGAAGATGTTGAAGGAGTCCAGTCTGAATTCTTTGATGCTGCAACATCTCATCCATTCTAGAGTTTAAGATATAGACATTGCCTTCCAGAGCTTCTACTTGCTTTTCCAATTGCAGTTGTTTTTGCTCAGAACCAGAAATAGCTGATTTGACCTGAGCTGGAAGCTTTTCATCAATTTGTTTGGTCAGATCAGTCTTAACAGAGGCAATGAGACAATTGAGATGCTCTATCTCTTTCTGAAAGTGGAGAGATTGATATTTGTGAAGCTTGAGGTTTTCCAAAGCTTGACTGGCAATGGTGGCAGAGATGGCTTGAGAGGAGGATGAGCTTCCAGGTTGTGATTGAAGAATGGTGGAGGCTTGCCTTTCCAGCTCCATGCTGACAACCATTGCATTTGCAGACTGCATGGAGAGCCATGAAGGTAGAGAAGTGGTAGGTTGTTCACCAAGGGATTCCTCAAGAGCATCATTGAGGTCTTCATCACTATCATCATATTGAAAATCATCTCCAGCATTGGCAGGCAGAGCTGTAAATGCCTCCTTTGCTCTAAGCATAGAAGATGTAGTGTGAATTAGATTAAGGTGCCTCTCAGCTGCTTGATTGTCCAATCTGGCAAAATCTTGAATGGAAGACATTCCATGAGTAAAAGTCTCAGGGTCTAGTGAAACACCATCCAGTATGGATCTGTATTCAGCTTGAAACTCTTGTTCACTAAACCCTTCACTGACACCTGCATTTCTCTCAATTTCTCTCTTTTCTTGCATCAAGGGCTCCCCTTGGCTCACCACACAACTCACCTCTCCCTCACTTACCCTTACTAAAGGGTCACTCATATCCTCTCCTTTTTCCTGGCTAGAAGAAAATGCCAGACTCTCCACACCCTCTCCTTTTGCCAGCTCACTAGGCTGCCTCTCCACTCCATAGCTCACTCCACTCAATCCTAAAAGTGTTTGTGCTACCATGTGATCAACTGCTGTAGAAGAAGGTAAAGTAATTGAAGTAGCAGCAGTTGTCAACTGATGAGAGACATCAGTTGAAACATGAGTAGAGGATGCATTCAACTGATGAGAGCTGTTAAGCATATCAGTTGAAGGACAAACACTTGTCAACTGATGAGGAAGATCAGTTGAAGAAAATGAAGAAATAGGTTTAGAGGCTGTAATAGTTGAGTCTGTGGTGATTGATTTTAAAGGAAAATCCACAGAACACACTGTTACAGAGGAAGGAAATGGAAGAGAAAGATCCAACAAATCATCAAAATGATGATGATCAATCTCAGAAGGGGGCTTCTCCATGAAATCCAAAGATGGAGAATTTACAAGTGTGGTGTGAATTAATTCCACATCCACAGAGGAGGTTGGGGATTGTGTTTGAGCAGTAGAGATGGTAAGATCATGAATATGGATGATTGGTTGAGATGAAGAAGGGGGCTGTGACTCCACATTTATTGGAGTCACATCAATCTGACTTGAGAAGTTAAAGGCATAAAATCCAGAATGGATGCCTGTGTGTGTGCAGAGTGCTTCAGTTTGTCACTTCTTGGCTTCTTTCTCCCATAGGCTTTTATTGGTGAAGAAGTGGTGTCCCTCCCCCTTTTTGACTGTGTCCTTGGCTGAGGACTGTTTTCAATAACAACATCCTTTTGGGAGGATGCTGCTAGGGATGTGCTTAAATCCATATTAACATCTACAGTCTTTTGGGAGACTGCAGAGTGGCTAGGCTGGTTAGCACTCACCTCTCCATCCTTATCCTTAGGGTTTCTTTGATGATCACCCTTTCCCTCCCCCTCACTTCCTCCAATCACACTCCCCTCAGGCTTGTGTTTCTTAGTTTTTACAACAGATGCCTTTTGGGAGGCATCTGAGGTTGGTTTAGAAGACTTGGTTTTAGAGGGTTTTGCTACTTGTGTAGGCTGTTGATGGGCCTCTTCAACAGCCCTGATAGCAGAAAGCAAAGAAGTTGAGGGTTGAGAGAGAGTAGTAGGAAAGCCATGTACCTCTTTGTGCTTTCCAGCCTCCATTGTTGGCAGGTACACCACCTCCAAGGAGGGGTATAAATTCATCCTAAAGAGGTCTTTAAAGACTCTCTTTTCCTGCACAAAACTGGGAAGCTTGGCTTCCTTGTTAGTAATAACTAGCTTATCATTGAGATGATTAGCTAGCATCATAAGAAATCTGACATAATATATATTCCTAGGTCTATCAGTTTTATCACCTAGTTTCTCCCCAATTTCTTGGATCATCAAACCACCAAAGTTGAAATATTCATTAGTCAGGTACATGTAAAGCATTTGTAAGATCTGGGAAGTAAGAGCATTGAAATTACTAATCTTACCAGAAAATGCCTTAATAAAAGCATCACATAAATAACTCCATTCTCTCCTAAGACCCCTTCTTTCTATTTTACCTAAGGCATCAGTTGGCAAAACATAATTCATGGCATAAAGTAAATTAACCAACTGATTATCACTAGGCAAAGATAAAACAGTATTTTCAGGAATCTTAAAGCATGCTTTCATAACATCAGCATTAACAGAGTAAGTTTATTATTGACAGAGAAAGTTAGAGTTTCATGCTCACTATTAAACTCTGCAGAGGTCCACATTTCCTCAACTATTTCATGGTAGATGATGGGAGCTTCAGTCATAGCATAAGAGAGCTGGCTTGACTTGATGAACTCCATCATCCTGTGGTACTCTTTCTCCTCCACAGCCTTGGTATCCACAAATGACGCAAAGTTGTTCTTCTCATAGATAAACCCACTTGGTGCAGTGTACTTCTTCATTGGTGCCATTGCAGTTACAGAGAAAGCTTGAAGAAGAATTAGAACTTGTTTTTGCACAGAGAGAGAAGAGAGCTTTGAGAATTCGAAAGAGTAAGATGAAAAGAAATGAAAATAGATTAAAACACTTAAATACTTTCTCAGAAAATTGCTGTGATTGGCTGAGAAATTACCGTTGAGAAGAAATTACTCTTATTTATCTCTACAAAAATTACACACACGATCGTGTATATAAAGTAAGAGAGAGACAAAAGAAATTTCAACGGCTAAGATCTGATAATACTTTCAACGGATGAAATAAGCGCCTCTTTAAACTTCCTAGTCAACTGATGAAGATCAGTTGAAGGTGTCTTCAACTGGTGTCATCAGTTGAATGAAAAACAACGCAAGAGGATATTGTTTCAATCATCAGTTGAAACAATTTCACTAGTTCATCAGTTGAAATATTATAGACTTTATCCAGAATTATAATTAATTCAATTTTGATAAATCAAAATTAATCAAATTCTGGCTGCCAAATTACAGAAAAATTCACTCTAAATTAGGAGAAATTTAACATACCTAATTTACTTACCAACCTTGTGAATGTGGATTCATCAAGAGGCTTTGTGAAGATATCTGCAATTTGTTCTTCACTTGGAACAAAATGCATTTCAACAGTACCAGCCATCACATGTTCCCTTATGAAGTGGTATTTGATGTCAATGTGCTTGGTTCTTGAGTGTTGTACTGGATTTTCAGTTATAGCAATAGCACTGGTGTTGTCACAAAATATTGGGATTTTTGAGAGATTTAATCCATAATCAAGTAATTGATTTCTCATCCACAATAATTGTGCACAACAGCTTCCAGCTGCAATGTATTCAGCCTCAGCTGTAGAGGTTGATACAGAATTTTGCTTTTTGCTAAACCAAGAAATCAATCTGTCACCAAGAAATTGACAGGTGCCTGTTGTACTTTTTCTATCAATTTTGCATCCTGCAAAATCAGCATCTGAATATCCAATTAGATCAAATCCAGAGTCTTTAGGGTACCAAATGCCAAGATTTGGTGTTCCCTTAAGATATCTGAATATTCTTTTTATAGCAATAAGATGTGATTCTTTAGGATCAGATTGAAATCTAGCACAGAGGCATGTAGAAAACATAATATCTGGTCTACTAGCTGTCAGATATAAAAGAGAACCAACCATGCCTCTATAATTAGAGATGTCCACAGATTTCTCATTAGGACTTAACTCTAATTTGGTGGCTGTTGGCATGGGAGTCTTAGCTTCTTTGCAATCCAATAAATCAAACTTTTTAAGTAGATCATAGATGTACTTAGTTTGATTTATGAATATACCTTCCTTTACTTGTTTAACTTGTAAACCAAGAAAGTAGGTGAGCTCTCCCATCATGCTCATTTCATACTGACTCTTCATAAGATTAGCAAACTTCTTGCAAAGTTTCTCATCTGTAGAACCAAAAATTATATCATCTACATAAATTTGAACCAGAATAAAGGCACCATTTACATTTCTGTAAAATAGTGTTTTATCCACAGTTCCTCTGGAAAAATGATTATCTAATAAGAATTGAGACAGAGTGTCATACCATGCCCTTGGTGCTTGCTTTAGTCCATAGAGTGCTTTTAATAAAAAGTAAACATACTCTGGAAATTCTGGATCTTCAAAACCAGGAGGCTGACTGACATATACCTCCTCTTCCAGTTCACCATTTAGAAAAGCACTCTTGACATCCATTTGATAAACTTTAAAGTTGGCATGAGCAGCATAAGCTAGGAACATTCTTATTGCTTCCAGTCTTGCAACTGGTGCAAAGGTCTCATCAAAATCAATTCCTTCAGATTGAGAGTATCCTTTAGCAACAAGTCTGGCCTTGTTCCTGGTGACAACTCCATTCTCATCCACCTTGTTTCTGAATACCCACCTTACTCCTACAATTGTTTTATTTTTAGGCTTAGGCACCAGCTTCCAAACATTGTTTCTCTCAAATTGATTTAATTCTTCTTGCATAGCAAGAACCCAATCAGCATCTTTGAGAGCATCTTCTATGACTTTAGGTTCATCCTGTGAAAGGAATGCACTGTACAAACACTCATCTTGAGTTGCTCTTCTTGTTTGTACAGATGCATTTGCATCTCCAATAATTAGTTCAAAAGGATGATCCCTTGTCCACTTTCTTTGTGGTGGAAGTGATTGTCTTGATGATGTGGCTTCATTGTTGAAGTTCAGGTTTCCATGTTGGAAAGCTCCCCCTAAATTTGACATCTCATTATTTCTAGACTGATTGAAACTTTGAGACATTCTTTCAACTGATGATCCTTGAGGTGTTTCAACTGATCCCTCCAATGTAGTTTCAACTGATGCTTCAGTTGAATTTCCAGTTGCAGTTGTTCCTTGCACTAGAGAGTCATCAGTTGGGATATTAATTCCAGGATTAATTCCAACATTTTGAATAATGTCATCATCATCATCACTGTCATACAGATCACCTTCACCTTCATTTTCAAATCTGAGATTATCATGAAATCCTTCATCTGAGAATCCTTGAATCTTCTTATCATCAAAAACCACATGGATTGATTCCATAACAATGTTGGTTCTCAGATTATATACTCTAAATGATTTTCCATCAGAGTATCCAACAAAAATAGCTTCATCTGCCTTGGCCTCAAATTTTCCAAGATTTTCACCTTGATTTCTTAGAACATAACACTTGCATCCAAATACATGAAGAAAGCTAATTGTTGGCTTCTTTCCTTTGAAGAGTTGAAAGGGAGTTAGATTATGAGGTTTGGTAATTAGTGAGATGTTTTGAGTGAAGCAAGCAGTGTTCACAGCTTCAGCCCAAAAATAGGTTGGAAGTTGAGCTTCATTAATCATGGTTCTTGCAGCCTCAATAAGAGTTCTATTTTTCCTTTCAACAACACCATTTTGTTGTGGAGTTCTTGGTGCAGAGAACTCATGAGTAATTCCCTCTTCTTCACAAAATTCTTTCATCACAGAGTTCTTGAATTCTGTCCCATTGTCACTTCTTATCCTTCCAACTTTGACATCTGGATTGTTGTTTAATGCCTTGATATGATTGATGATGATTTTCCCAGCTTCATCCTTAGAATGCAGAAAGAAAGTCCAAGTGAATTTTGAAAAATCATCAACAATCACTAGGCAATATTTCTTCTTTGAAATAGACATGATGTTAACTGGTCCAAACAAATCCATATGCAAGAGCTGAAGGGGCTTCACAATTGATGAAAGAGTTTTGCTTTTGAAAGAGCTTCTCTTTTGCTTTCCTAGCTGACAAGCTCCACAAAGTCCATCTTTTGAGAATTCCAGCTTTGGTAGACCTCTTACCAAGTCCTTCTTTACTAACTCATTCAAGGTTTTGAAATTTAGATGAGACAATCTCTTATGCCATAGCCAACTGTCATCTGAGCTTGCTTTGCTGAGAAGGCAAGTGATAGATTCAGACTTGACAGAATTGAAGTCAGCTACATACACATTTCCTTTTCTTTGTCCAATCAGAACCACATTGTTGTCATCTCCTTTGGTGACAACACAGGCTGCAGAAGTGAAATTTACTTTGTAACCTTTGTCACAGAGCTGACTGATGCTAAGCAAGTTGTGCTTAAGACCAGACACCAATGCAACTTCATCAATGATGACATTCTCTCTTGCAATCAAGCCATATCCCATAGTATATCCTTTGCTGTCATCTCCAAAGGTAATGCTAGGGCCAGCTTTCTCCACAAACTTTGTGAGCAGGGAGGAATCACCAGTCATGTGCCTGGAGCATCCACTATCCAAGTACCACAAATTCTTCTTGTGGTTTCCCTGCACACATTTCACAAACAGATCAAGTTGATTTTGGTACCCAAATTGCTTTGGGTCCAGATTTGTTAGTCTTAGCAGCCTTTTCCACCTTCTCAACCTTTTCCTTGGATTGAATAGGTTCAATCTTTGGTTTTGGTTGAGAAACTGGAATATCAACTTTGTTTTCAAACACAGGCCTTTGAGGCATGCATACATTGTTCATTCCATGCAAATTTGAATGAAATTGAGGCATGTTAAAGGCATTGAAATAAGGATTGAACATATATGGCATGTTAGGCTGAGAATAAGGATTGTGAGGCAATAAACCAGGCATCATATTCATAGCAGATAAATTCATGTGAGGAACAGATGTCATAGGAATAGGCAAAGACAAATTAGGAGCAATCACAGTTTTACAATTAGCAGATAAATGATTTACACTACCACACTTACTGCAGGTTTTCCTAAGAGCACTAGCATTGGGAGTGTAATTGGTGTGCTTGTTAACTCCTATTTTGCCATTTCTATTTCCTTTCTTCCTTTTAGTCTCCTCAGATTTATGCTCATTAGTATCCAAATTCTTCTTGTTCTTGTTACTAGAATGAAGAGTGTTATTAACACTATCACTGGTCTCAGAAGAACTATTCTCACCTTTAACAAAATTCTTTTTAACAGGACCATATTTCTTGTTAAGCTTCTTGAGAACATTCTTGTCAACTGATGAGTTTTTGTTCAACTGATGACTCTCATCAGTTGAGACTTTGTTCTTCAACTGATGATCATCATCAGTATTCTCATCACCTGAACTGTTCTCAGATATCTTAAGCACTTTCTTATTCCTCTTCCATTCATTCTCCACAAAGGTTTCTCTGCCTTGCATGTTAATGATATTGGTGGAAACATCTCTACCAGATTTCCATTTGGCAATGATCTCTTGTTCCTTATCAAGCTGCTTTCTTATGACCTCTTCTCTCTTCAGAACAACCAAGAGATCATCCTTGGCTGTCTGACACTCAATCTTCAGCTTCTCAAATTCAATAAATTGAGCTTCTAAGGCACTGTTTCTATCACTAAGAAAGGTGTTAGCTTCCTTAATTCTACTGTTTTCCTTAGTAAGAGATTTTAAAGAAACATGCAAATGATACAGTTCAGTAGACATTTCATTAATGGTAGCATTGCATTCATCTTTAGTTAACTCAACTAGGTTTGTAGTGAATACCTGACTACTGCTTCCAGTGTTTTCTTCTTGATCTGTGGAGTTGGCCATTAGAGCTAGATTGACAAACTCCTCCTCTTCATCAGAATCATCTCCAGCTGCCCAATCATCCTTTGTGATGAATGCTCTTTCCTTTTGTTTGAGAAGTTCATAATATTTCTTTTTGTAGTCAATGTTTTCACTTGACTTCTTCTCAACTTTAGGCTTTCTGCACTCATTTGCAAAGTGACCTGCATTCCCACAGTTGAAGCACTTGAATTTTGATCTGTCTACCATGCTTCTATCAGACTTGGGATTGCCTTTAAAAGATTTTGCAGAATTAAAATTCTTTTTGAATTTCAGTTTGGAGAATCTTCTTGACAGGAAGGCTAGATGCTCATCAATTCCATCACTTTCTTCACCAGAATCAGCTACTTCTTTCTCCTTTCTTCTTCCTTTGCTTGACTCTGAGCTCTCCTCTTTGACCAACTTCTCAGTTTCTTCAACTTGAGACTTTCCCTTGTCCTTGACAGTATCCTCCAGAGATGCAACTAGAGCCACAGATGAATGCCCTTTCTTTTGGCTTTTCTCAATCTCTTCATCTTGTTCCATTTCAAGCTCATAAGTCTTTAAGGTTCCATACAGTCTCTCTAGAGTATAGTCTTTAAATTCTTGTGTATTTCTGAGAGAGACTGTCATGGGTTTCCAATCTTTAGGAAGAGCTCTTAAGAATTTCAGGTTTGAATCCTTAACTTGATATACTCTTCCAAAGAGCTTTAGACCATTTAACAGTTTTTGAAATCTGTTAAATGTATCACTCAACCTTTCACCAGCCTTGAAATGGAATGACTCATATTGTTGAATCAGAAGCTGCATCTTGTTTTCTCTCACTTGCTCATTCCCTTCACAGATAGTCCTGATGGTGTCCCAAACTTCTTTGGCACTTGTGCAGCTAATAACACTATCAATCATTTCTTGATCCAAACCATTGAACAGAAGGTTCATGGTTTTCTTGTCCTTGTGCACCTCCTCAGTATCTTCTTGAGAATATTCATGGACAGGTTTTGGAATCATCTTACCTACCATGTCTTCACCATCAGCTCCCATGCTTGTGCAGACCTTCATGGGGACATGAGGTCCTTTTTCAATGCAGTTCACATAGCTTTCATCAATGGACAACAGATGCAGATGCATTCTCACTTTCCAGTGAAAATAGTTGTCTTTGTCAAGAACAGGAATCTTCACTCCAGCATCCTTCTTTCCCATCTTTCTCTAGCAGTGTTGATCTTTTTCCCTGTTTGTTGGGAACCTCGCTCTGATACCAATTGTTATTTTACACCAACTATGAGAAAGATTGTAGAAGGGGGGGGTTGAATACAATCTTTTACAAATTTAAAAGATTCAAGAATGATACACTAAGAACACAGTAAACAGAAAAACACCAAGTATTAAAAATACGGGTGGATTGAATGATCCACCCGTGAGATTTTATATAGAAGAATCTGTGGATTGTTTTACAATTCGCACAGCTGCTGGTTCATCACTCAAAACTAGTTCTAACTCTCAGATTTTTCTCTCAAGCAATTTGAACAAGTTCAACTGATGCTACTAACTTGGTTATATACTCCAAGTTTTACAAAGCTTTTAGCTAGATTACAAAATGCACTCTAATCTAAAAACAATGCTGCACATCTTTGTCTTATGCATGCTTTCTGAGATGTCTTCATCTTTGACCATCATCTTGATTTGATCCAGATTGCATTGCATGAGATAAGTATGTTTCTGCTTCTTCTTTATTTTCCTAATTAGGCTTCCATGTCTATTTTAGTGTAATTCGATCCATGTGATTTGTCAGACTTAAGCTCTAGTCACTTTCAACTGCTCTTTGCTTCATCAGTTGAAAGTTCTGGTTACTTTCAACTGCTCTTGACTTCATCAGTTGAATGCCCGGCTCATCAGTTGAATGAATTACAAACTTCATCAGTTGAATGCTGTTTCTGTCTCATCAGTTGAATTCCTCAGCATCATCAGTTGAACACTTTGTCTTCAGTTGAATGCTTGATTTTCATCAGTTGAAACATCATCCAGTCTTCATCAGTTGAATAGTTACATCTCATCAGTTGAATATCCTTCACTTAGATAAAATTACATGGCATTGGATATTTACAATTAGCCATCCTATTCTACCCATCCGTTGATAATTCCCAAAGACAAGAAACATAACAATTACAACTGAAATTTGATAAAGGTTCTAAGTAAGACATGTTACAAAATGTTTATGTTATCATCAAAAATTATTGATTCCTAACAATCGTGGATACAACATTGAAGTACGAGGTCCTGTCAGTGTCCTTTGGAACTCTTCCATGATCAGATGCCCAAAGTTGATTGGCCGGTTTTCAGCAATGGCAATGCCAAAATTCTGATTGAAAGTTGTGAGACCATGAAATCCGCCAACCTTTGGAGCAAAGACATATGATACACAGGAGAAGAAAAAGTTCCATTCCTTTGGGAGATGAGTGACATATATCTTTTTGGGTAACCTCCCTTGATCATCAAGTGAACAGTTGATATGATTGAAAAATGCTATTCGTTCCTCTTCAGTAGGTACTGGGACAAAATTGGCAGTTGGAAGTCCCAGTACTTCATTCAGCAATGTCTCAGTTATAGTGATGTTCCGACCTTGAATCACGCAACTTACACCTAAAACTTGATCAACATCGCTAACACGTGCTGTGTTCATAAAATCTCGAAGTAAATCATTAATCAGCAGTGTATGTTGAGTCATGGCTATACGTGCAAGTGAAGCTTCACTCAAGAAACGAACCCATCTTTTAAAATTTTGCGGTTTGATTAAATCATTATTTGCAACAATAGTGTAATTTGTCTTTGGAATTACAAAATTTGCAGCCATTTTTAATTTAAATAAATTAAAAATGAAGGAAAATTTTGTTTGTTTAGAAACGAGACAAATATATCACAATGGTACGAAAATAATAATTTAAGCACGAGCCGAAAAACCCTAATTCTTATAATTTCGAAATCTGATGAAACTAAAGTATGTTGTTCCTTTCGAAATTCTAAGACCAATGGTATCGGAATCGCAAATTTTTAACACCAAAATCACGTAGAAACTAAGCCCGGAAGTTGAAAAGTCTTGAAAACCCCAACGAAAAACGATAACGGATCGTAAAGATTTTTATATGAAAAGAACGGGCTTTGCGAGGGGATTTCAAAACTACAATCGGTTTTAAAAATGGGCAGAGTTTCGAGATGATTTTAAGTAAAAGAAGTGGCAGCAGTTCGTGAGTGGCACAAAAATGGCGATGAAGATGAACTTTTTGAAAAAGAACAGTGTATATATGTGCATGAGTTTAGTGGCGCAAGGAAGGAGAACACTGAACGGTTTCCTGGCGCAAGGAAAGAAAATAGCGCAAGGAAAGAAATAAAAAAGAAACAAAAATGAAAAACCATGGCGCAAGGAGGAGGGGCGCGAGGAAGAAAATAAAACGAAAAGAAAATAAGAAATAAGATGATTCCTGGCGCAAGGAAGGAGAAGCGCAAGGAACAAAAAGAAAAGAAAAATAAAAGAAAATAAAACAAAATTTCCTGGCGCAACCTAGAAGAGAGGCGCAAGGAAAGAAATAAAAATAACTAAAAGAAAATTACCTGGCGCAAGGAGAAGCGCAAGGTAAGGTTTTTTTTTTTTTTTTTGACATTGTTTTAATCAAAGATTGTGTGGCGCAAGTTAGAAATCAATTGAGAGTTTTAATTTAATTAATAATTTTATTCTTGGCGCCAGTTGAGACATCTGGGCGCAAGGAACAAATCTAATCAAATTAAAGTTTAAAAAAAAATAAGGAGTTTTTTGATAAACTAAGTTGCACCAACATTCGATTAAAACAGAAAAACAAATCCACAGTTAGTAACTTAAATCGAATTAAACTATATTAACAATAGTCAATTCAAGTTAAATTTAACTATGCTACCAAAAGAAAATCACAGTTATTATTTAAATTAAATTAAACTAAATTGACTTTAGTAAACTTAATTTAAATATACTATGCTGCTTATTTTAGTTTAAATTTAATTAATGGAAACTAATACTCATTGAATTGCTTCAAGTCCATTAACTATTCTTAAACTAAAATAATTGAATCATTTAAATATTTATATTCATTAATTGAATAGAAACACTTAAACAATTTATGCAATTAATTTTAACAATCTACCATTTAAGCAATTAAGACACATAATCACATATATCATGGCAAATCAATTAGAACTAATTAGCAGTTAAATACATAAAATACTGGATGCACTTGTAAATTCACAAGTCCTAGAAATATGGACATTTAAATACTTGTGAACTTACGAACAGATTGCAGTTATTGATTGTCTAATTTAATTAGACAGATTTAACATCCCAAGTTCACCAACCAATCTAGAGAAAGTGGATTCGTCTAGTGGTTTAGTGAAGATGTCTGCAATTTGTTGATCAGTAGGTACAAAGTGTAACTCTACTGTTCCATTCATGACATGCTCACGAAGAAAATGATACCTGATATCAATATGCTTTGTCCTGGTGTGTTGAACAGGATTGTTGGCAATGGCAATGGCACTCATGTTATCACACAGAATCGGAATTTTATCCAACATGAATCCATAATCTTGTAGTTGATTCCTCATCCACAAAATTTGAGCACAGCAACTCCCAGCAGCTATGTATTCAGCTTCCGCTGTAGACGTAGACACGGAGTGTTGCTTCTTGCTGTACCATGACACCAACCTTCGTCCAAGAAACTGACAGCTTCCCGAAGTACTTTTCCTATCAATCTTACATCCTGCAAAGTCAGAATCTGTATAGCCAATCAGATCAAAACCTGTATCTTTAGGATACCATATCCCAAGATTGGGGGTTCCCTTAAGATACCTAAAAATACGCTTAACAGCTATAAGATGAGACTCTTTAGGATCAGCCTGGAATCTAGCACATAAACAAGTTGCGAACATGATATCTGGCCTACTAGCAGTTAAGTACAAGAGAGAGCCAATCATACCTCGATACCTCGTGATGTCAACTGACTTACCAGATTTGTCCTGATCAAGTTTGACAGCAGTTGGCATAGGAGTTTTGGCAGGAGATGCCTCTTCCATTCCATACTTCTTCAGAAGATCCTTGATGTACTTTGATTGACAGATAAAAATACCGTCAGGCTTCTGAAGTACTTGAAGTCCTAGGAAGAAGGACAATTCTCCCATCATGCTCATCTCGTACTTGCTCTGCATAAGTTTAGCAAATCTCTCGCACAAAAGATCATTAGTAGAACCAAATATAATGTCATCGACATATACTTGTACCAGAATCACATCATTCTTATGCTTTTTATGGAAAAGAGTTTTATCGATGATACCTCTGGTGAAACCATTTTCAAGTAGAAACTTGGAAAGAGTGTCATACCAGGTTCGAGGGGCTTGCTTCAGACCATAAAGAGCTTTGAAGAGAAAATACACGAAGTCTTCAAATTCCTTGTCTTCGAACCCAGGGGGTTGTTCAACATAAACTTCCTCTTCGAGATCACCATTCAGGAATGCACTTTTCACATCCATCTGATATACTTTGAAGTTGGAATGTGCAGCAAATGCTAAGAACATCCTGATTGCTTCAAGCCTAGCAACTGGAGCATAGGTTTCATCATAATCGATTCCTTCCTCTTGCGAGTAACCCTTTGCTACCAGTCTTGCCTTATTCCTCGTGACAGTACCATCTTCATCCAGCTTGTTTCTAAAAACCCATCTGGTGCCAACTATAGATTTTCCTTTAGGTCTTGGCACCAGCTTCCAAACTTTCTGCCTTTCAAATTGATTGAGTTCTTCCTGCATTGCAGATACCCAATCTGGATCATTTAGAGCCTCTTCAACTTTCTTTGGTTCTGTCTGAGACAAAAAACCAGCAAAGTTGCATTCATTTTGAGTTGCTCTTCTAGTCTGTACTCCTGTGTCAGGATCACCAATGATTTGTTCAATGGGATGGTCTCTGCTCCATACCCTTGGTCTTGGCAGATTCAATCTTGATGATTCACCGTAATCATTGTTGTGTTGAGTGTGACGACTAGTAGATCCACTAATGTGACTTGCTCCCCCTGAACTGATGCTAATCCTATTTGATGATCCTCCACTTTGACCACTGTGATCATGATGATCATTTGTATTGTTACCAACACTTCCTCCAGATGGTTCAGGATCAGCAGTTCTTTCAGTTGCAATAGGTTCTCTAGTATCAGCTTCAGGTTCATCTTCTCCAATATAGATGTCATCTAAGTTCTCGAATTCTAGAGAATCAGATTCATTTTCCTTTTGAAGACTTGGGAGCTTGGTATCATCAAACCTTACATTGATGCTTTCAATCAGCTTGTCGTCATTGATCAGATAAACCCTGTAGGCCTTTGACTCTAAGTAATAACCCAGAAAGATGCCTTCTTCAGCTTTAGCATCAAACTTACCCAGATGCTCTTCTTTAAGAACATAGCATTTTGCACCAAACACATGAAAGTAACTCAGTGATGGTTTTCTGTTGGCCATTACTTCGTACGGAGTCTTATCCAAATCTTTGTTAATCAGGGTACGATTTTGAGTGTAGCAAGCAGTATTCACAGCTTCAGCCCAGAAATAGATTGGAAGTCTTGATTGACTAATCATTGTCCTTGCTGCTTCAATCAAGGTCATGTTCTTCCTTTCTACAACACCATTTTGTTGTGGAGTCCTTGGAGCTGAATACTGACGAGAAATACCCTTATCAGTACAGAATTCATTAAGAACAGCATTTCGAAATTCTGTTCCATTATCTGATCTGATTGCCCTTACTGGCAAATCTGCTTCCTTTTCAATCTTCTTGATATGATCAATGATGACTTGTGCTGCTTCATCCTTTGTATGTAAGAATAATACCCATGTGTATTTTGAGTAGTCATCGACGATCACAAGAGCATATCTCTTTCTTGACATAGAAGGAATGTTGACTGGTCCAAACAGATCCATATGAATCAGTTGAAGGGGTGAACCAATGTCAGTCATGCCTTTGCTCCTGTGTGATGCTTTCTTTGACTTTCCTTTCTCACATGCATCACAGAGTCCTTCTTGACAGAATTCTTTCTGTGGCAATCCTCTCACAAGTTCTCTTTTGACTAAAGAGTTCATAGTCTTAAAGTTTAAGTGTGAGAGCTTCCGATGCCATAACCAACTATCATCAGCGGAGGCCTTGGTGTAGAAACACTTGACCTCCCCCTTACTTGCTGAGTCTATGTCGGCTATAAACAAACTTGATTTTCTTACACCACGGAGTGTAAGATCCTTGTTCTTCCGGTTCTGGATTAAGCAAACTTCCTTCTGAAAGATTACGTCGTATCCTTTGTC
The DNA here is from genome assembly GCF_001625215.2 of Daucus carota subsp. sativus. Classification (NCBI taxonomy): domain Eukaryota; kingdom Viridiplantae; phylum Streptophyta; class Magnoliopsida; order Apiales; family Apiaceae; genus Daucus; species Daucus carota. The sequence goes on from NC_030388.2 coordinate 6,134,544, forward strand.
ACAGAACTGACTGATACTCAGTAAGTTGTGCTTGAGTCCTTCCACCAGAGAGATATCTTCAATGATGACATTTCCAACTTTCAGCTTACCATATCCCGTTGTAAATCCTTTGCTATCATCTCCAAAGATTACAATTGGGCCGGTTCTCATCACCACATCTGTGAGCAGGGACTTTTCTCCAGTCATGTGTCTTGAACAACCACTATCAAGAACCCACACAACTTTGCCTTTCTTTCCTGTGCCCTGCATTCACAAATGGATTAAACTTTCTTTGGTACCCAGACGCTCTTGGGTCCAGGTGGTTTAGTGGAAACAGGATTATCAACAGAAACTGGTTTAACATGTGCTTGTTCAGAGGTGACTGGACTCTTCTCCTTTTTAGTCTTAGCAGAAGTGCTTTTAGACTTGGAGTTGGGAGTTTCCTTCTTCTTAGAAGGACTAGCAGTCTTTGCCACAGGGGCAACAGAAGGTGCAGACATATTCATATTCATGGCAGGTGATGCAGAAAAAGATGCATTTAACATGGTAAAACATGCAGACATCATATTCATGGCACATTGCATGCAACCTACTCTACCACATGGCAAGTGAACAGCATTCATGTTAACAGTATTAGGCATGCTAGTAACATGAGTATCTACTCTAGTCATTTTACATGCATGAGTAAGATGATTAGTAGAATTGCAATTGTTACAAACCTTTCTAGCACTAGGAGTCCTAGAGTTGGTTTTCTTAGCATCTAGCTTGCCATTCCTGTTGTTCTTCTTTTTGTTGGAACTAGTACTTCCTAATCCAGTTTTATCAGAATCTTCTCTAACTTGGGGATTAGAAGGTACGTCTTGTGTTTCCTGTTTTACTTGAGGCTCAACAACTTCCTCATTTTTCAACTCTTCCTTAATGACAAGGTCTTCTTCTATCAGAGGTTCTGTTTGTGCCTTTCTAAAGATAGGGGTCTTGGTGTTCTTTAGAATTTTAGGTACATTTGTTCCTTCAGGAGCATTCTCAGTTCCTGCTGAAACAAATATGCCTTCATTCTCTTTTCTCTTCTTTCTTTTAGTACTTTCCAAAGAACTATAGTCAAGGCCAATAGCAACCTTCTTATCAACCCTTTGACTATCCAAGATCTCTTTCTGTAGAAAAGCAGAATTCTGATAGGCCCTAAGCTTAGTTTCTAGGTCAGCAATCTGAGACCTAAGGGACTCCTCAATTTCTGCACTACACTTCTCCTTATTTTCTAGATATTCAATTCTATCTTTAAGGTTAGTGTTCATGAGTTTCTCTAAAGCTAATTCATCTACTCTTTCTTCAAGTTTAGCTATCTTTAGAGAAAGACTACAGTTATCTGATTCTGAAGCTAATAAACTAGTGTGCAAGTTATACATCTCTTGACCTAGTTCATTTATAGTCTTTTTATAATCAGCAGTAGTCATGTCATCAACAGAAATTTCAGGAGATACCTAAGATGGAGATTCCTCGACAGTGTCAGCCATTAATGCAAATGCATAGTTGCTCTGTACAGGTTCATCATCAGAATCTGTGTCATCCCAGCTCTTTCCCTCAGCAATGTAAGCCCTTCCTTTATGCTTGGCAACCATTGCTTCCAACTTAGCTTTTAGCTTCTCATTCTCTTTCTTCAGATCCTCATTCTCTTTCTTCAGATCCTCATAAGAATTCTTCTTATCATATGAGTTGCTTCTTTCTTTGACAGGAGCCGCTTTGGGTTTCCTGCACTCTGTTGCAAAGTGCCCTAAGTCATTGCAGTTGTAGCATCTGACCTTGCTCTTGTCATACATGTTTGGTTTGAAACTGCCAGTACTCTTTGACCCTGACCCTGAGTATCCTCCTTTACCCTGAAACTTGTTCCCTGAAGCTTTCTTGTACCGGGGGTTCTTTCTGAACTTGATATGCTTGAACCTTGCAGCCATATAAGCCATTGACTTATCTTCCAGCTGCTCCAGCTCTTCCAGAGTGTAGAACTCATCCTCCGGTTCTCCAGAAACTTCATCAATTTCAGCTTCTACAATCTCAGTATTGGTAGAAGGATAGTCAGCTTTGATGGATGAACAATCACTCTGAGCAACAGTGTGATCATTGATACCATATTCAACTAATTGTTGATAACCAAAGTATGGTTGATCAGCAATAAGTGCAGTGGTCTTCTGTAAGGCCATACTCTTGGATTCAGTTGATCCACCACCATATATGATCTTTCTTTGTTCAAGTTCCATCTCAAACGTCTTCAGTTTTCCAAACAGCTTTTCCAAAGTCATAGTTCTGAAGTCGCTTCTTTCCCGGATGGTCTCTGTCTTTACAACTAGATGGGGTGGCATCACAAATGAGAACTTTATGTTAATCTCTTTCTGTGGATAAGTCTTTCCATGTAGGGTGAGTTCATTCAACAACAGCATGAACCTTTCATAGATTTGAGAAATGTTCTCTCCAGGTATTGCCTGAAATGCTTCATATCTGGCAATTAGCATATCGTATCTATTTTCCCTGACTTCTTCAGATCCCTCCATCAATGCCTCAACAGTGTCCCACATCTGCTTTGAAGTTTTCAGACTTAGTATCAGATGTGTCATAGTCTTGGTCATTGATTCAACAATTATGAGTTGCAGATTATGGTCATGTGCAACATATTCCTTATCAGTGTCAGTGTATTCACTTTTCTCTTTGGGAACAGACTTCTGTGGAATACGAACACCATTTTCAACAGATTCAGGAATAATCTTCATTGGCACAAACGGGCCATTTTCCAGAATCCCAATGTACATGGGATTAGCAACTCTGATGTACAGCAACATCTTCATCTTCCAGTTGTTGTAGTCATCCTTGTCAAATGGAGGTACTTTGATTCCTAACTTGTGTGTCGACATTGTTATCAGATAAAATTACGATTGTACGGACAGCTAGCTTTTCAGATTGGTTACGGATCTCAGATCTGTATATCGATCAACCTCGCTCTGATACCAATTGTTAGGTCCAATCAGACGTAGAAGGGGGGGTTGAATACGTCTATACCAAATTCTTCGATTAATTCGATTGCGGAATATTACTGTTTAAGTCCAGTTAAATCAATCGTAAATAAACAACTCCAGCAAGTCGGGGAATATTCTTATATTAAAAATAATCCTCGGATGCTACAAACTCCAACACGAATGTCGGCTGCAGAGACTACAAACACTCTAATACAAACTCTCGACTAAAACGATATTCTAACTTGCTCTCGAGAATGTGTATATTGTGTGCACTTTACAAAGTGTGTAGTTGTTCTCAAATGAGAACACAAAGCTCTATTTATAGACTTTGGGGACAAACTCAGCTTGTGCTTGCGCTAGGCGCAAGGAAGCTCTCCACCAATCAGAAAATAGCTACCTCGTTCCATCCTTCCTCGTTCCTTATTCAACTTGCGCTAAAACAATTAATTGAATTGTTTAAACCAATCAATTGGCGCAAGGAAGAGATTAAACTGAATTTCTTCCTCGTTCCAGTTGAAACAATTCAAAAGAATTGTTAAAATAGAATTGGCGCAAGGAACATGTGTGGCGCAAGGAACCAAGTTGGATGAATTGGCGCAAGGAGAGATTTAAATATTAAATCTCTTCCTTGTTCCATTTTGGCGCAAGGAGAGATTTAAATATTAAATCTCTTCCTTGTTCCATTTTGGCGCAAGGAGTGATTTAAATATTAAATCTCTTCCTTGTTCCATTTTGGCGCAAGGAAGGATTTAGATAATAAATCTTCCTTGTTCCAAAAATAGAACGGGCTAGAACACTTATACATATATATATATATATATATATATATATATATATACGTATAAGTATTTACTAATCAATTTGGAGGAGGCTTCATCTTGACTTGATTAAGTTATCTTGACTGAATCCTTCGAATCCAATTCACACGTACTGACGTCCTGTGCACTGGTCTGGTTCACGAATGACTAATACAGAATTAATTCTCCGTCTTCTTTTCTTGAGTACATACTTAATCAGTCTCACTAGACTTGAGTATTGCTTCAGTGATTCTGATTACGAATAATCAGAGAGGATGTACTTGAATCTTCCAGAACTGAGAATCTTGATCTTTGGACAACCTTGACATCAGAAACCACTTTGACTTTATTCTTCACCGAGGCTTGAACATTTTAAATGAACTTCTATCAGTGATTTGCTGTACGTCTCAGATATCTTGATTGCCTACAACTTCTTGAATCGTATCTTCAACTCTGTAGATTCCTGTACGATACTTAGTTATTGTTTCCTGTTCTTAATCTACTGTTGAGTTATCGATATTACATTACATATTACATTATGCTTTACATATAATTAAAGAGGTGAGAATTCATCTAGAAATAACATCATACTTGGAATATCTTCTTATATCTGCAACTCTCGTCGGCTCTGCAGGGTAAATAAAAGGAGACACTTAGCAGTGAGTGTGTGTCTGTGTAGTCTTTATAGTCTTGCTCTGCAGACATTTCCACAATTATATACTGTTCTTTCACAAGATTCCAAAGACATTGGCATATTTAAATATGAGCCTATAAATACTGAAGAAGCTAATCAAGAAGCTACCTCGGATTTTGAACAAATGTTTTGAGAGGCTTAAAGACCTAATTTCTTGATGGTTAAAGAGTGAAAGTTTTAAGTTTATGTCTAAAGTATATCTATGCAAAATACTTGATGCAGGAACTTAAAGGAAACATCACTGGAGGAAAAGAAGCATCAACTGCATGCACTACATTTGACAGGGTTGAATCCCAGTAACAAAGCCTGAATAGAAAACGTGCATTGCAGAATGAAGAAAAAAGAAAGAAGCAGTAGTGCTATGTTCTTTAAATCTGAAGAAAAATGAATGCATAGATGACTCCATATGGTCTTCTTGACTTCGTTTAATTATCTCCGTTTAGACTACATACTTTTGTTCCAATTAAGCCTTGACTTTAATGGCTAACTTATATATGCAACTTAGACTTGAAATGGTTTGTAAGACTATATTGTAACGTTCATGGTACCGTTTTTGGATTGTTGGCTACTTGATGCTAATTAGATTTCTAAATTGACAGTTGAAATTTGTTGACAATTGAAATTTGTGGCTATATGCCTGGCTATTTGTATTTGCAGCAATGACCTTTTCATTTTTTTAAAAAAATTTGTTGCTATTGCATCGAAATCTGTTGCAAAAAAATGTATAAAAATATTGCAATATGGGCGAAATCATTGCTATATCTTGGTTAAACTTCATTGCAATTGGTCTAATATTTGTTGCCTTAAAGCCATACAATTGAAACAAAATTAAGCTAATGCAATACAAGGAATGCGTTGCTGTAGACAAACATTTGTTGCTATATCGATTTATTGCAATAAAATAATTTCATTGCTGTATGGGGATATATTTGTTGCTAAATCCACCAATTGCAATGCGGTCAGATGCAACGCCAAAATTTGGCACTTTTGTTGCTATAGAACCTATTGCAACATATATAGCACCTTGGGCAATGGTTTCTCCGCGTTGCTATAACCCTTTTATGATGTAGTGGGCAAAGACTGCTAGTCCTTCTAAGAAGAAGAAAACTCCCAACTCCAAGTCTAAAAGCACTTCTGCTAAGACTAAAAAGGAGAAGAGTTCAGTCACCCCTGAACAAGCACATGTTAAACCAGTTTCTGTTGATAATCCTGTTTCTACTAAACCACCTGGACCCAAGAACGTCTGGGTACCAAAGAAAGTTTAATCCATTTGTGAATGCAGGGCACAGGAAAGAAAAGAAAAGTTGTGTGGGTTCTTGATAGTGGTTGTTCAAGACACATGACTGGTGAAAAGTCCCTGCTCACAGATGTGGTGATGAGAACCGGCCCAATTGTAATCTTTGGAGATGACAGCAAAGGTTTTACAACGGGATATGGTAAGCTGAAAGTTGGAAATGTCGTCATAGAAGACATCTCTCTGGTAGAAGGACTCAAGCACAACTTACTGAGTATCAGTCAGTTCTGTGACAAAGGATACGACGTAATCTTTCAGAAGGAAGTTTGCTTAATCCAGAACCGGAAGAACAAGGATCTTACACTCCGTGGTGTAAGAAAATCAAGTTTGTTTATAGCCGACATAGACTCAGCAAGTAAGGGGGAGGTCAAGTGTTTCTACAGCAAGGCCTCTACTGATGATAGTTGGTTATGGCATCGGAAGCTCTCACACTTGAACTTTAAGACTATGAACTCTTTAGTCAAAAGAGAACTTGTGAGAGGACTGCCACAGAAAGAATTCTGTCAAGAAGGACTCTGTGATGCATGTGAAAAAGGAAAGTCAAAGAAAGCATCACACAGGAGCAAAGGCATGACTGACATTGGTTCACCCCTTCAACTGATTCATATGGATCTGTTTGGACCAGTCAACATTCCTTCTATATCAAGGAAAAGATATGCTCTTGTGATCGTCGATGACTACTCAAAATACACATGGGTATTATTCTTACATTCAAAGGATGAAGCAGCACTCGTCATCATTGATCATATTAATAAGATTGAAAAGGAAGCAAATTTGCCAGTAAGGGCAATCAGATCAGATAATGGAACAGAATTTCGTAATGTTGTTCTTAATGACTTCTGTACTGATAAGGGCATCTCTCGTCAATATTCAGCTCCAAGGACTCCACAACAAAATGGTGTCGTAGAAAGGAAGAATAGAACCTTGATTGAAGCAGCAAGGACTATGATTAGTCAATCAAGACTTCCAATCTATTTCTGGGCTGAAGCTGTGATGTTAGGCCGAATAAACTCACTATATAAGATAATATAGTGAACACAATCAAAAACAGAACACCAATATAAGAGAATAATTCAACTAAACTCTTATTCACAAATCACAGTAGCTTACAAATAATCTCTTAGTGATTTATATCTTATCACTAAGAGCTGCTAGGTTACACGAATGATATTCAATTGATAACACATCTAGAGTAAACCCTAAGCTGTGTTTATATACACAGTTACATGATATCTACTGATTGATTTATAATTATCTGCTTCCTAAAATAATCTAATCAGTAGATATCCTTCTGCTGTCCTGATCTGCACAATCTCTCTTGATCTTTATCTTCCTTACTTAGTCAGATATGCTCCTGAAAATCAGCCGCCTGCAAACTCTGATCATTGCTTAAACTCTGATCCAGCTGTCAATCGTTAAACTCTGATTTCCAGCTAAACTCTGATATTTGCTTCTGCACACTAAACAAGTTAGATACCTGTGACATCATCAAATATGTAACAATCTCCCCCAACTTGTGCATTGGACAGAATGAACAAGTTCTATATATTTACTGATGATGTCAAAAACAATCAAGGACAAATGCATAACATAAATAATTCACAGACTATTTACAACTTACAGAACCAGCAGAACTATCTATCAAATCATCCTATATCCATAGCTTTCTCTGACAAACTGGTTTATCAGATTTTCTTCCTTCAGCTTCAAAGTCTGGATCATCTGGGCTTTAACATTTCTGAGTTCTTCAGTTTCATCCCCAGTCTGATAGATAGCTGCTCTCAAAGCATTCACTTTGCTTCTCTTCATTGCTTCTCCAAGCTGAATAACTCTAGGCCTGTCTGCTTCATTGTTATAACCCAAGATTCTGGTGTTTGCAATAGTCTCCATCACAGAGCTATTCTTTTCCATGCTAATTTCAGAACCATCATCTTGAGCTATTTGTGGAATATATTCATCATCAGACTTTACTCCATAGAATCTTCTCTTTTCACTAATTGTTCTCTTCATCAGATCTGACCACCTCTGAGTAGCTTCATTCTTGATCTCCAACATGTAGTGAAAATGTTCCAGCTCTCTCAGAGATTTCAGCAATAAATCAGCTTCTGATATTCTATACACTCTGCCAGATTCCAGAAATATAGCAATCTTTTCTTTATCTTCTGGCCTATCATGAGTGTCCATCAAAATCTGTACTGACTCAACTTTGTCAAGATCCTTCTGTGTAACAGCTTCTCCTACTTTTTCAGTCAGGGGATAAGGATCTCTGAAAGTAGTTGCTGAGCCTGTTTGAATCTTTTCTTTTCTGTGACCAAGACCAGTTGAGTCATAAGCTTCTTTCCCTCTGGTACCATGAGTTCTTACTCTGGTGAGCATTGGGCTTTCCTTGTATAAATTTGTACCAAGACTCCCATATAAACTCTTTTTCTTCTGATCATCTTGAGTCTTCTCAGAGTTTAATTTCAACCAGGAAACTTTAGTGTCTTCAATCCTTTCTTCAGTTACTGGAACTTTAACTTGAGCAATGTCAGAGGTTAAAGTTTTCTCAGGAATTGACTTGAATTCACCTTTTCTTCTTCTGACCAATCCAGCTTCCTTTCCTTCTGCTTGATCAGAGACATTAGAAATTATGTGTATATTCTTGCTCAGCTTGATCATCCTCTTAGTAGGATTCTCTGGTGCTAATGTGATTATTGACTTCTTTGGCATAGTAGGAACTGGAGGAACTACATCAACTGGTTTCTTTCCTTTGTCTTTTGAGTCAGACTCAGGCAGAGTTTGAGATCTGGTTCTTGGTCTGTTGATATCAGTGTAGTTCACCTCACTGATTACTATTCCCTTTTGCTTTGGAATCTTCTGTTTCTGAGAGGAATCAGTAATCTGTCTTTGCTCATCAGATTTTGTTTTGCTGATCTTCTTCTTCTCAGCCGCCAATCTTTCTTCTTCAAGTCTGATGGCCTCAATATCTACTCCTGGATTTTCTTTTTCAAAGATTTTCCTTGCCATGGCTTCATCAATTGCTTGCAAGGAAGGAGATTTATAGAAGAGAGTGGTTTCTTTGCCTCTGAACTTCAGAGTTTGACAAAATTTCTGAGACTCAGGGTCTCCAGCTTCAATCAACTTTTCAGCTTCAGCAATCAATTTTTCTTTCTTCTTTTCCACCTCAGAGTTCACAAGATTTATCTCTTTAGATATAACATCTGAATCTCTGACTGCTTTGCTTATACTCTGAGCTTGAGCTATAACAGTCAATTCCATAGATTTCTGTTTTTGAGATTCTCTGGGTGGTCTCTCCGAGCTTGCTACTTCTTTACTGTTCTTCTTTGTTTCTTTGATCTGCAGCAGCTTTTGCTGTTTGTTCATCTCCCATTTTTCTTCCTCATCATCATCTGGCTTTTTCCTTTTCATTTGCTGATCAGGTTTGCATTTGTCTTTGGATGTTTTCTCCCCCTTTTTGACATCAGCAGAGGTGAGAACCTGTACCAGCTGTGCCACAGAAGCACTCAAATCTGCTAGAGTATAATGCATTGAAGCCTGAGTGGCCTCAATAGAAGTAAGTCTGTCCTCAACAGAAGGTGATGTGGTTCAGCACATCCTGTGATTATAAGATAAGTGGCAGATTCTCCTTCTGGCAGGCTCAGAGGATGGAAGTGGAGAACCTGGAACTGCAGGAGCTATAAAAGGAGTGGATTCCCTGACTGGTGACAGTGCCTTAATTGGGGAATCAACCCTTTCTGGTGTAGTTTCTCTGACTGGCTCAGAGATTATAGAGTGTAGACCAGGAGCTTGAATGGGAGTTGATGTAACTTCTGTTCCTTCATCATCATCAATGTCTGCAAGAAAAACACTCAGAGTATGTGACTCCAGAGCTTCAGTAGCTGCCTCAGAGTTTTCAGCCATGGGAATCTCCTGAGCAGGAGCTGCAACAATATCTTCAGGTTGAACCAGAGAATCCTGGATTAGCTGGAGTACCATTTCTATTTGTGCATCCTCTGATTTGCTTGGTGCATCAGAGGGTTTTTCTGATATATCAGTATCAGCTGCAATTCTTTCTTCAACAGACATGTTTCCCTCTGTCTGATCATTGTGATCAGAGGTTGACTCTGACATTTGTTTGTCAGCTGCAGCAGTATCAAGTGGCATTGCAGAAAGAGGTTCAATCAATAGTGGCTCTGCAGATTGATCAGAGAATGGAATCAAGGCTTGTTCAGGATCCTCTGACTGAGGTGGTTCCACAGTCAGATCAGTAATAGAGGTTGGCTTTATTTTCTTTCTCAGTTTCTTTGCTGGTGGAGGAGGAGGAATATCTTCATCTGATTCAGAGTCTGAAATTTTCTGTAGAAATCTTCTTTTTCTGGGAGGATGGGAGGGTTTGGTTGGGGTTTTGGTGGATCTGAGTATCCTTTTTGGTGAAGATTTTTCAACTGGTCCTTGTTGAGAAGAACCAGAGGTTGGTTTGGGATCAGATTTTGCTACTGGTTCATGAGCAGGAGATGGAGGCTGTGGGATATTCTCATCAGAGAATAAAGCTTCATACTTGTCGGGTAAAGCTACTTTCAGTTTATCCTGTACAGTCACAGGAATAGAAAATACAGGTACATTGGTCTTCTTACTATCCTTCTTAATCAGATCAGTAAAAGCTCTTTTGGTGATCTTAAATGGGAGTTCATTTCCATTTTCAGGAATGGGCACATCTGGGAAGCAGTAAGAAAATATGAGCTGACAAAATCTTGAATAATAGACAATATTCATATTTTCTTTTCTCCTATCACCAATAAATCTCAATATAGATGTGGCAATATCAAATTTGAGATTGTGGATTAGAGAATACCCGATCTGCTGACTGAAGATGGGAATGGCATCAAAATTGCTGCATTTGTTACCAAAAGCCCTGGTTATGCAGTCATAGAAAAAGCTCCACTCCTTGCAGAGGTGTGGACGCTTAAGTTCCCCCATTTTGTCTGTGCTTGCAGAATACCCAAGAAAAGTCATCATGTCGCGCAAAGTCTGAGTGGGTACTGAAGCATCATACTTCTTTTCTTCAGGAAGATGAAGAGCCTTCCTAACAGTTGCTGGTGAGACAACATACTCTTGACCTTCATAATCGCAGGTGAGAGATGGAGAACCATTTTCACCTCCATCATCGTAATTTGCTGTCCTCCAGAAGGTGAGAACCTGAGAAGGAGAGATTAGCTCTGGCTGAGTCAGAGCATACATCAGCTCACTGTGAGCCAAGAAATCTTGAATAAGATGAAACTCTTTGGGGGCTTCATCGTTATCCAGAATGGCTGAGTAGTTGTTGGTGACAAACTTTGCTCCATCGAACTCGAAAGCAGTTGTCGACATGATTTCTGAAAAGAAAATGAGAGTTTGAGGTTATGCAGGTATGTTGTTTGACAAAATGTTGGAGAGAAAATGAGAAGAGGGTTTGAGAGAGAGAGAGTAAAAATCGTGTGTGAAAAGTGAAGAGTTAAAAAATTCAAAATTGATATATATGTGAGTGTAAACACGAAATTCTGATCTCTGAGTTAGTGGGGCTCGTGGCAGATGCACAGTGGTCAGAGTAAGCGGTAGTGGAGTGTAATCATGACAAGCGTGATAGTGGAGTGTAACTTGTATTACTGTGCACCAATTTCCGAGAAAAATACAATTATGCACCGTGTTTTTCTCCACTCAGGAATTCAAATGGATTTTATACCGTTTGATAATAAAGACTAATATTTACTCAACCAAAGAATTATTTATTTTAACTCTGACTTCGATCAGAAGCTGACCATTGACCAGAGTTTAAATAAATGACTTATAATATGACAATCCAAAGAGTGATCATAGAATCTTGTAATAATGAGAGATAAATATTCAAGGTCTACATGACACTTGCTCCTCAGAGTTTGCAAATATTTATTTAACTCCAGTCAAAAATTACTCGAAGTCAAAAAAAATTGTTAATCACAGAAGTGGAGTGAGGTGTGTGTTAACATGAATTCTCTAGTGTCACAGAGATTGTCAAATTTCTTAAATAATATTAGAAAGAATCAGATAATCAGAAAATGTTTTAAACACCTCATAAGCCGAGTTTCTCATAATATGGATCAGAGTATACCATTTCTTCTCTTTTGAATCGCACCTGTCTTTTGGAAGGAAACTCCTCATGGTAAGTGAGTCATAACCTTTATCAGACTTTTGTTTTCTCAGAGTATTTCTCCAGTAATCAGAGAATGTGAAAAGTCCCCAAAAATTATTTTAATTTTTGATGCATTTGCTTAATACCAGCAGTGCACTTGGATCTTTCCTTTCACAAATTTTCTAAGATCTCAAAGGAGTACCTGAGATTGTTTTCTTTTGTTTTCTTTTTCTGAGAAGAAATATCTTGAGGATCCATAACTGAAACTAATTAACTCTTAGCTCATAAGAGGAGTAAAACAAGTTCTTTACTGAGTACATGTCTAATATTTAAGAAGTAAGACAGTCTAAGTAACAAATTAAATCATGTGTTGTGTGTCAAAAGTTTCCACAGCTGTAATATCACAAAAACCAGACTTTAGAGATGTTTATGACTTAATTCAGGTATTTGCAACATATTCTTCACAGGAGTATCTTTCATCATGAAAAATTCAAGTCATCAGAGTTTGTCGGGTCAGAGTTTAAATATCAGAGTTTATCAAATCAGAGTATAATCATCAGTGTTTGGATCAGAGAATAACAGATGCAGTTGTAGGTCAGGTTTATAACAACAAATACTAACAGATATAATATCATGCAATGTATCAGAGTTTAGAGAGGACCAGAGATCATCCCTAATTCGTTTACAAGCCTTGTAAATGTTGCTTCAGCCAGAGGTTTGGTGAAGATATCTGCCAACTGCTGATCTGTTGGAATAAAGTGAAGCTCTACTGTTCCTTCCATCACATGTTCTCTGATAAAATGATACCTTATGCTTATATGCTTGGTCATGGAATGTTGTACTGGATTTCCTGTCATAGCAATAGCACTTTGGTTATCACAATAAATAGGAATTTGAGTCAGAGTTAACCCATAGTCCAGTAGTTGATTCTTCATCCATAAAATCTGAGCACAGCAGCTTCCTGCAGCAATATACTCTGCTTCTGCAGTGGATGTGGAGATAGATTTTTGTTTCTTACTGAACCAAGAAACCAATCTTCCTCCTAGAAATTGACAGCTCCCACTTGTACTTTTTCTATCTATTTTGCATCCTGCAAAATCTGCATCAGAGTAACCAATCAGTGTAAAGTCTGATTCTCTGGGATACCAGAGTCCCATCTCAACTGTTCCTTTGAGATATTTGAAAATCCTTTTGACTGCTACAAGGTGTGGTTCTCTTGGATCTGCTTGAAATCTTGCACAGAGACAGGTTGCAAACATGATATCAGGTCTACTAGCAGTCAGATATAGTAGTGAGCCTATCATACCTCTGTAGTTAGTAATTTCTACTGGTGAACCAGTATCTTTATCTAACTTAGTGGCAGTTGCCATTGGAGTGTTAGCAGCTGAGCTATCCTGCATGCCAAATTTCTTTAGCAGGTTCCTTGTATATTTAGACTGATTAATGAAAATACCCTCACCAGTCTGTTTGACTTGAAGTCCCAAAAAATAGCTCATTTCTCCCATCATGCTCATCTGATATCTGGACTGCATAAGCTTTGAGAATCTCTCACAGAGTTTAGAATTAGTAGACCCAAAAATGATATCATCTACATAGACTTGAACTAATAGCAGATCATTACCATGGTTGAGATAAAATAAAGTTTTATCAATTGTACCTCTGTTGAAACCACTGTCCAAAAGAAATTGAGCCAGAGTTTCATACCATGCTCTTGGTGCTTGCTTTAGTCCATACAGTGCTTTATCCAATCTGTAGACATGATCTGGAAATTTTGTGTCCACAAATCCTGGAGGTTGTTCAACATATACCTCTTCCTCCAGCTCCCCATTGAGAAAAGCACTTTTTACATCCATCTGGTAAACTCTAAATTTCTTGTGTGCTGCATAAGCCAAGAAAATTCTGATTGCTTCCAATCTGGCAACTGGGGCAAAGGTCTCATCATAGTCAATTCCTTCTTGTTGAGAATATCCCTTAGCTACCAGTCTGGCTTTGTTTCTTATAATTACACCATCACTGTCTGTTTTGTTTCTGAAAACCCACTTAGTACCAACTATTGATCTGTTCTTTGGTCTTGGTACAAGTGTCCAGACTTTATTTCTCTCAAATTCATTTAACTCCTCCTGCATTGCTGTTACCCAGTCTGCATCCTGTAAAGCTTCTTCCACTTTCTTTGGTTCTGTCTGAGATAGGAATGAATGGAATAAACACACATTTGCTGTTGCAGTTCTGGTTTGCACTCCAGCATCTGGATCTCCAATGATCAGATCTGGTGTGTGAGACTTTGTCCACTTCCTTTCATGTGGCAGTTGATTTCTGGAACTAGATCCTCCCCCATAATCCATGCCAGTATTATTTTGATTCTCTGATGCCTCTCCCCCATAATTCATGCTATCTCCATGAGCATTCTGAGTTTCTGATGCTCCCCCTGAAGATGTGTTCTCATGATTCTCTGATGCAGAATGATCAGAGTTTGAGGAGTCAGAATCAGAGTTTGAGTTTTCTGCCGAGTCTGCAACATTTTCATCCAGATTTTCATTTTGAAAGTGCTCCCCCTCAACATGTGCTTGAGGTTGATGAGTTGAAGTGACATGTTCTGATGTTGTCTCAGAGTCAGAGTTTATGGAATCAGAGAATGCATCTTCATCTTCAAATCTCAGTTGCTCATGATCTTCAAAATCTTCCATTCCAGTAATTTTCTTATCATCAAAGGACACATGAATGGATTCCATGATTACCCTTGTTCTTAGATTGTAAACTCTGAAGGCTTTTGTTGATAAAGGATAACCAACAAAAATTCCTTCATCAGCTTTTAAATCAAATTTGGTTAGCTGTTCAGGATGATTTTTCAGAACAAAACATTTACATCCAAAAATATGGAAGTATTTGAGATTTGGTTTTCTGCCTTTGACCATTTCAAATGAAGTTTTTCCATGCTTGTTAATCAGAGTTGCATTCTGTGTGAAACAAGCAGATTGCACAGCTTCAGCCCAGAAGTAGGTTGGTAACTTTGCTTCCTCCAACATGGTTCTAGCAGCTTCAATCAGAGTTCTGTTCTTCCTTTCTACAACACCATTTTGTTGAGGTGTTCCAGGTGCTGAAAATTCCTGTTTAATGCCATTTTCTTTACAGAACTCCTCTGAAAGGCATATGTTTAGCCTATTTGTAATTAAAGAGGTACCAACTCAACTCTGATAAGAATGCAAGGTAAATAGCAAGTACTGTTGAAGGAATCCGTACGAAGAACGTCAAGTGATTTATTGAAATTATATGTCTGAAGAATTTCAGGATGCTGCTGCACACCACTGGAAGAAGTTCATTAATATGTTCAAGCCTCAGTGTACAAATAATCTTTTGTAGCACGTCCAGAAGTCCAGAAGGTATAAAGTTTTAATACTTTATTTATTCAGAAGATTCCATACTATTGTTACTAATGAAGAAGAACTACGAAGACAAAGAATCGACGAACAAGCCACGTCTCAAATGTTTATTTGATAAAGAATATTTAATTCAGCTAGATACAGATGAACCAGACAGTACATTTGTGTGTCAGCTACTCTAATTAAGTATTCTGCATCAACTACAAGTGGCCGTTCGATCAAGACAAAGATCTACAAAGTTTAATCAAGCCTGAAGTCTCTGCAGATGAAGATATACAATATTATAAGTATTTATTTAATTATCTCACTAATCATATTAATTAAATTGACTATATAATTTATTTATTAAATTGATTCACCTTCGAATTAATTTAATTTATGAATTTATATATTTAATATAATTAAGTGGGTAATTATCTAATATTTATATATATTAAATCAACTGTTTTTATGCTTGATTAGCTCGGTATGACATTCTTAGAGAATGTCATACCGTGTCAATTGAGCAGGCATTCTCAGACATATGTTAATATGTCATACCGTGGCTGTTTGTATGAGTAAATCATTCGGTATGACTTTCTCTTGATAAGTCATACCGTTTGCTCTCAACAGACTTCATCTGGTATGACATTAGAATGTCATACCGTTTGCTTGCATATGGTGTACACTGGTATGACATATTAATGTCATACCGTGTCCTGTTTCCAGGGATTGTCGTTTGTGTGTATGACTTGAGTTATAATGACTTAACAATGTCATACCGAAGTGTTCTAAATGGCTTTGGAGTTGTATGTCATACCGAATGACTTAGTCACCAAGTCTGAAATGTCATACCGTGCCTATGCAGTATGGCATTCCTTATTTATGTCATTCCTTTCTTGTTTTAGGGCATGGCTTTGTGTAACAATGTCATATCTTTCTTTGTAATGTCATTCCTAATCTTAAAAGTCATTCCTTTCAATGTCATACCTAGTTCAAAGTGCTTGCCTATAAATATGGCTTCACTTCTTCATTTTCAAGTGTTCATTGCATTGTAAAAGCTTTCAAGTTGTTTGTAACTTGCAATTGTTATATCCACAGTTTTCTGTGCTTTGATCACTCGATTGTTTTAATCACTAAGTTAGAATACATCCTGTCGAATTTATTCTACGAACTTTAGTGGACATTAAAACGAACCTTATTAATTATATAACGACTTAAAACATTGTTATATTAATTAATTAAAATCTGATTAACAAGTTTAATTCAAATCAGATTATTCCGCCGCGATTTTTAGTGACGATTGTATTCAACCCCCCCCCTTCTACAATCGTTTCAGGACCTAACAATTGGCATCAGAGCGGTTGATACCATTTTTCCGTATCAGATCCTATACACACTCTGTAACGTCCAAATATTTTTTATTCGAATTAATTTTATTCCAAAAATTAATTCTGATTTAAAATATTTTTCTTTCAAAAATCCAAATCTCTTCCAAACACTATTCACTTCAAATCCTTAAAAATGAGTACACAAAAGATCAGTAGCATTAAAATCCCACCGTTCAGCAAAGAACACTTTGGCCTATGGAAAAGGCACATGTTCCTATTCCTCCGCACCGCGAACCGAAAATACATAGGGATTTTGGACAAAGGTGTTACTACTCCGATGAATGTCATATTAGCACACGAAGAGGATGGTGTGTTAATACCTCATCAGATCATTCCTAAAGAACTTTCTGAGTACACAGATGAAGAGAGTGAACAGATGAACCTAGATGACGCTCTTCAACTAATATTGGTGGAATCTCTAGATCCAGTAATGTACAATGCTGTTGTTAATTGTACGAACGCCAAGCAAATCTGGGATACATTAGAGATTATCAATGAAGGCTCAGAGGAAGTTAGGGAAAACAAGAAAGAGATACTGATGGCTCAGTATGAACAGTTTGGTTCTCATCCCGGTGAAGGGATTTCAGAAGTATTTATCAGACTTAATAATTTGATAAATAATTTAAATCTGAATGGGAAATTCTACGACAAGAAAGAGGTCAACATGAAGTTTCTCTTAACCCTTCCTGAACATCTGGAACACAGAATCACTGCCATCAGGGAAAGCAGAGATCTGAATGAGATTTCTCTGGAAAGACTCTACGGAGTTTTGAAAACTTATGAACTGGAGCAAGTTCAGAGTAAACAGAGATATGGCTGGGGTAAAACACAGAACCATTCGAGAGCTCTAGTTGTTGAGTCACCTATACCGGAAGAAAAGAAGGATGTTGTTGTTCCTTCTAAAACCACTCAGGAGTTTGTTGTACCTGAGATGGGTCAGACTGCTTCTTCCAGTGGTGATGATGAGTTCTATACAATGGAAGAGCTGGAACTGTTAGAAGATCAATCTCTATCCCTGTTTGCCAAGAAGTTTGGAAACATGAGATTCCGGAAGAACCCTTCCTATAAATACAAACCTACTGTTAGTAAGTTTCAGAGGGGAGGCTATTCATCTTCAACAAGCAAAGGAGGATACAAGACTGGGATGGTGGACAGAAGTAAATTTAAATGTTTCAACTGTGGTGAACCTGGACACTTTGCAACTGAGTGCAAGCAGCCCAAGGTTCAAGGAAAGAGAAAGGATTCGTATGATGAGCTGAAGCAGAAGTATGATGCCTTAGTAAGAAAGCATCATGGTACTTCTGGAAGTCAAAGCTTCAAGAGCAAATCATATCTAGCAGAAGGGAAAAGCTGGGATGATACAGATAGTGATGAAGAAGAGCAGATTGGGAATGTTGCTCTCATGGCTGATGCTGGATCATCTTCACCTCCTCCTGCTGGAAGCTTTCAGGTAGATCCTACATGCCCTAAACTGTTTATGCAATTAGGACTTGAAAGAGATGATGCTATTAAAAAGTTGAAAGCTGCCAATCTTAAAATTGATAATTTAGTCTTAGATATTCATGCTTATAAAATGAATGAGATGAAAGTATTAAAACCTAAAATAGAGCAATTGACTATGGATTTAGGATTTCAAAGTGCTAAAGTCAAAGTTCTAGAGAAAGGTGAGATTGCTTTAAGACTTCAGCTAGACGAAGAGAAAGTGAAATGTAAAGCCTTTAAGGATGCCTCCATGATAGTCAAAGAACTTAATGATAAACAAGAGATCAAGAGAACTGTTGGAATAGGCTTTGACTATAACAAATCTGTAGGTAAGGCTAGTAACATTACTCCCTTTAAGAAGAGTGCAAAGGAGAGAGGAATTCCTTTTGTTTTGAAAGATTCCCCTCAACCTTTGTTTAAGGCCTCAGAAGCTGAACCTCTGTTAGAAACTCCTGTTGTCATTAAATATGAACTCAAACAGGAAGACCTTAAAATGAAAGAGAGTAATGAGAAGAAAGATGAGATCCCGACATCACTGAAACCAATCAAAGTGAAAGGCAATGTTAGGTTGCCTAAAGCTGGTTTAGGTGTCAACTCTGAGAGAACTAAGTTCAACAAGCCTAATAACTTTGTGAATAGTAAGAACAAGAACAATAGATGTCATTCTACTGAAAACTTTAAATCTGATAACAAGGTTAGAGTAGAATCTATTGATGTTCCTACTACTATGACTGATACTCCTGTTGTTTCTGCTTTTGATGCATGTCATAAATCTTGTAGTGTTGATGATTGTATGACTTGTGCTTTCAATTTGATGTCTGCTTATTTTAAAAATTTGCATGCTAAAAATGAAAACACATCACCTAGACAACACACAAACTACAAGCATGCTAGATCAAAGACTGCTAGTCCTTCTCACAAGAGAAAGGAGACTTATGTTCCGAAGCCTAAAACCAAGGTTTATAAGGCTATTGTTAAGGAAGTAAGTTCAGTCAAATCTGAACCAAGTATCAGTCCAAGGGGCTCTGTTGTATTACCTAATAGAAATCAGTTCTTTAAGACTGCCGGACCCAATCAAGTGTGGGTCCCAAAGACTGTCTAATCAAGTTGTCTTTTGCAGGGTGCCAGTGGAGTTGTTCGTGTTACCTGGGTGCTTGACAGTGGAGCGTCAATGCACATGACTGGCAATAAATCCCTGCTGGAGGACATAAGAGAAGGAGCTAGCCCTACAGTCAGTTTTGCTGATAATAGCAAAGGTCGTACTGTGGGATATGGCAAGTACAAAATTGGAAGGATCATCATAGAAGATATTGCAATAGTTGAAGGACTTCAACATAATCTCCTGAGTGTCAGTCAATTCTGTGACAAAGGATATTATGTTCATTTTGAAAAGGAGATATGTATCATTAAACATATCAAGGATAAGCGTCCTTCACTATGTGGCATAAGGAAAGGCAATATATTCGTAGCTGATTTATCTTCAGGACCAGGAAACGAAGTTCACTGTTTCTACGCCAAAGCGTCTGCTGAAGATAGTTGGTTATGGCATAAGAAGCTCTCACATCTCAACTTCAAAACCATGAACTCTCTAGTCAAGAGAGATCTAGTGAGAGGGTTGCCTTCCCTGGAATTCTCAACTGATGATCTTTGTGAAGCTTGTCAGAAAGGAAAAGCGAAGAGAGCATCTCACAAAGGCAAAACCATCAATACCATTACAGATCCACTCCATTTGTTGCATATGGATCTGTTTGGCCCTGTGAATGTTGCATCCATTGATGGAGGAAGATATGCCTTGGTTATTGTGGATGACTTCTCAAAATTTACTTGGGTTTACTTCCTGGCTTCTAAGGATGAAACCCCGTTGACAGTGATTGATCATATAAAGTTAGTTGAATTGGATAAAGGTGTTCCAGTCAAAGCTGTAAGGTCAGACAATGGCACAGAGTTCAAGAATCAAACTCTAATTAACTTTTACTCTGAAAAGGGAATTAGAAGGCAGTATTCAGCACCAAGGACTCCTCAGCAGAATGGAGTCGTCGAAAGAAAGAATCGTACACTGATCGAAGCTGCAAGGACTATGATTGCTGAAGCAAAGCTTCCACTGTACTTTTGGGCTGAAGCTGTGTCTACTGCCTGCTATACCCAAAATAGAACTTTGATCAACAAGGATCATATGAAAACTCCATTTCATCTGTATAACAACAAGAAGCCTTATGTCAAACATCTTCATGTATTTGGAGCCAAGTGTTATGTTCTCAAGGATGGTGAAGAGAACTTGAACAAGTTTGAGCCAAAAGCATCTGAAGCAATTTTTGTTGGTTATACAAACAATGCTTATAGAGTTTTTGTAATTGATACTCTGTCAGTGAAAGTTAGTGTCAATGTTACATTTGATGACACTAAACTTCCAAGTTTACAATCTGCTGATCCATCTGAATCTCTGAAGTTTGATAACTATCCAGATTCTGATTCAGATGATGATGTGCCACCTGAGGTTGCAACAGGTGATGACAACAATGATAATGATCCAGGCAATGGTGGAGGAAATGGCAATAATGCTGGAGATTCCACTAATGCTAGTGGTGGATCATCAAGTCAACCTGGCAACAGCTCAGGGGGAGCTGGTGGATCAACTAGTCATACACATCAGCCTAATGATGATACTGCTGAATCATCAAGGACACAACTTCCAAGGGAAAGGATTTGGAGCAGAGATCATCCCTTTGATCTGATTATTGGTGATCCTGATGGTTGTGTAAGGACTAGAAGTGCTACGACAAATGAATGTTTATTTTCCGGATTTCTATCTCAACTAGAACCAAAGAAAATAGAAGAAGCACTTGCTGATCCTGATTGGGTTCTTGCCATGCAAGAAGAACTCAATCAATTTGAGAGACAAGAAGTCTGGGCCCTGGTTCCAAGACCAAAAGGAAAATCTACTATTGGAGCTAGATGGGTCTTCCGTAACAAGTTAGATGGTGATGGCATTGTTGTGAGAAACAAAGCCAGACTGGTTGCAAAAGGTTATTCTCAAGAAGAAGGAATTGATTATGATGAAACCTATGCTCCAGTTGCTCGTCTTGAAGCCATCAGAATATTTATTGCATTTGCTGCACACTCCAACTTCAGAGTTTATCAGATGGATGTGAAAAGTGCATTTCTGAATGGAAAGCTGGAAGAAGAAGTATATCTGGAACAGCCCCCTGGCTTTGAAAATCCAGAATTTGCTGATTTTGTGTACTTCCTATTCAAAGCTGTCTATGGGCTTAAGCAATCACCAAGGACATGGTATGACACCCTCTCTGAATTTTTAATTGAAAATAAATTTACTAGAGGTGTCATAGACAAAACTCTCTTTTACAAATTGCATGATAATGATATGATATTTGTTCAAATATATGTTGATGATATTATATTTGGTTCTACTAACGACAACTTGTGCAAGAGATTTGCTAAGTTAATGCAGAGTAATTATGAGATGAGTATGATGGGTGAACTGTCCTACTTCCTTGGTCTTCAAGTGAGCCAAAAGGAAGATGGAATATTCATTTGCCAATCAAAGTATGTCAGAGATCTTCTAAGAAAGTACAATCTAGAAGACTCTTCTCCGGCAAAGACACCCATGGCCACTGCCACAAAGCTTGACCAGGATAAATCTGGTAAGAAAGTTGATATCACAAGCTATCGAGGTATGATTGGCTCTTTACTTTATCTTACTGCAAGTAGACCAGATATCATGTTTGCAACATGTTTATGTGCTAGGTTTCAGGCTGATCCTAAGGAATCACATCTTATAGCCGTCAAAAGAATCTTTAGATATCTTAAGGGTACACCTGGGTTAGGTATTTGGTACCCTAAGAATACTGGTTTTGACTTAACCGGCTATACAGATTCTGATTATGCAGGTTGCAGGATTGATAGAAAGAGTACGTCTGGAAGCTGTCAATTTCTAGGACGTCGGTTGGTTTCCTGGTACAGCAAGAAGCAACACTCAGTGTCTACTTCTACTGCTGAAGCTGAGTACATAGCTGCTGGCAGTTGCTGTGCTCAGATTCTCTGGATCAGAAACCAATTAAATGATTATGGTATTTCGATCGACAAAATTCCAATATTTTGTGACAATACCAGTGCCATAGCCATTTCAAACAATCCAGTGCAACACTCCAGAACCAAGCACATAGATATCAGGTATCATTTCATTCGAGAACATGTCATGAATGGTACTGTGGTGTTACATTTCGTTCCCACGGCTGATCAGATTGCAGACATCTTCACTAAACCACTTGATGAATCCACTTTCTCTAAGTTGGTTTGTGAACTAGGGATGTTAAATATGCCATGATTCTCTTTGTATATAGCTTATATGTATTTTATATATTATTATATATTTTTTGTGAATTTTCTGTGTAATTATATCTATTTTATTAGTTTTTATATAATTGTTTGTAAATTATCTGATTAACTTATGTGTAATTATGCAGGTTCATATCCGTCTCTATAATTTTCTAAGTGCTGCATACTCCCATGTAATATTCTCTGTGCATTTAGATAATTATATGTATTTATTTTGTATTTTTCAAAATTAATTAAGCATAAATATTTGATTTTAAGTTAATTCATTTTAATGAATTAAAGTTAGATTCATAAGTATTTATATTTAATTAAAGTTGAATTTTACAAAATATATGTGTAGTATATTATATATTATGTGTATAAGATTTTTGATTAAATGTGCAAAAGGTTTTATTGTTTTTAAATTAATCAAAAATCATAATATAATATGTTTTTTTTTAAATATCTGTTTTGTTAGCTCGGTATGACTTTTCAAAAGAAAGTCATACTGGCTGAAGCGTATGTCACAATCTTTTCTGGATCGGTATGACATTTTGAAAATGTCATACCGTGTTTGACTGTGTACTACATGCATATCTCGGTATGACATTTCTTATTAATGTCATACCGCACTACCCCATGAAGTCGTATTGGAAATCTCGGTATGACTTTTCCTTAGAAAGTCATACCGAATACTCAAAACCCATATGACTTATCATTTGAATGCCATACCGCTTTCATTCATCCTCTCCACTTCACCACTTACACGCGCACATACACAGACATTGTTGCTCTACTCGATTTTTTCAAGTTTTTGTGATAAACTTGCTGGTTACGATTTATTCAAGCCTAAAAAGCTTGCTGGTTACTCCTAATCGTGATTTTAAGTCGAAGTGCTGCTCGATTTCGTTGAGTTTTGAACCGAGTCGCCGAGTTGAACTGAGTCACTGTTTTTGAACCGATTTCGAGCGAGTTTGCCCGAGTCTACACCGGTTTTGAGCTACTGTGTTTGTGAATTGTTAGTTTAAATCGATTTGTTGGTGATTTAGGTCAACTGTTTTGAAACCCTCTTTGACTTGTAATTCGAAATTAGGGTTTTGTGAAGATATTAGGGGATTTTTGGACTAAGTTGAGATTAAAGCATTGTTTGGAGATTATTTTGGGCCATTTTAAGATTAATTAAGTTTTAATTCGAATTTACTCAATTGATTCGAATTATTAATTAATTAATTGATATTTAATTATTAATTGAAATTTGTGAGATATTTGAGAATTAATATTTTATTTGAAAAATTCTCACTTAATTCAATTCTTAATTTTAAAAAATGGCCGGTCGCTTTGTTATCGAGGAGACAAACTTGAATGGATTCTTTGACCCCGAGGCTAGTTTGGCTCGTTTTAGACCGTGGGTCCGGTTTCTGAATAGCCAGTCGCTCGTCAGCACTGCTATTACAGCTCATGGAGACCTCCAGATACAGCCAATCCAGGACTTCTACACGACAGCCCTGAATACCACTTTGTTGGATAATCATCGGATTTCTGGAGATATACATGGAGGACGTACGATTACTATCAGCACTAATGATGTGAATAGGATTTTGGGGTTTCCAAGGGACAATTTTGCTGAACTCCCTACCGAAGCTGAACTCTCCAATTTCTTCGAGACAATCTTATATCAGGGAGAGATCAATTTGTCTAGAATGTTGAAAGGCAATCTGAAGCCTGAGTGGGATCTTTTCTTCGACACTTTGGCTAAAGTGTTTGCTCCAACCACTCGCAAGAACTTTAATGTAATAACCTCGCTGCTTCAGAAGATTGGGTTCAGCATTGTTTATAATCGTCGGATTAACTTTGGAAAGCTTATTCTTCAAGCCATTCTTTCCAAGTTAGGGCCTCTTAGGAACAGATCTGTTGAACAGAATGCAAAGGTTTCCTGTTTCTATCCAAGGTTTATTATGCTGTTTCTGAATGACAAATTGACTGACGCTTCAGGAACACTACTCCAACTCTCCTGTGGCACAAGTTCCTCGTGCCTGCACCAAACTTATGACTCAGTTGGATAACAAGAATAAATTTGCCAATGTTCCACTAATCACCACTCCTCACATGCTCCAAATGTTCAATGCTCCTCTTCAACCGTATCAACTTCAAGTGGCTCCTGCACCACAACCACAACCTCAGCAGCAGCAGCAGCAGCAACCTCAAGAACCTCAACCCCTGCAGACTCAACAACCTACACAACACCATCAACAACAACTTCTACAACAACAACAACAGCAGCATTCACCTCAACAATCTCAAGAAGCACAATCTTCACACCACTCATCCAACCAATCATCATATCACTCCCCCATCCATCAAACAGAACAATCTAACCCTTCATTTGAAGATCAAACTTTGGATTATGATCTCTTCGAGCATCAACCATCTTCATTTGAACCTCTCCCACACCAAACACAATCCCAAATCATCCCACAAACACAATCTACCTCACAACCCCTACCCTCTGACTCTCCTATCAATCCAGAGCTGCAGTCCTTCCGCCAGGACCTACAGGTAGCTCAGGTACTTTCTAACTTATCATCTAATTTTAATGTTGATACGTCAGATTATGGTTGTGATTTTGTTTGTGACCTTGATTTTGTTTTCCAGCCTACCAGCAATGAACCTGACAACACACAGGTTCATAACCTAGCTGAAGATTCTCTTCAACAAATATTCGTTTCTCCAAACACATCAACCAACACTTCAATGCAACCTGTTCGTAAAGTTGCGAGGAAACGGAGTTCGAGTAGTTTAATGAATAAACCCACAGCTCTGTCTCCCTCAAAGAAGCTAAGGGTGGAAACCTTGGAGACAACTGTAGCCTCATCTGTGCCTTCCCAACAAGGCTCAGATTTTGAAATGGCAGATAAGCAGTCTCTGGACCCATTCTCTCTACAGGATGTGGCCATTGAAATTGACCGTCCGGCCGCGGTAACTTGTACAGAGTCAAGCACTGCGCTAGCACTCACGCTAGTGCCAGACCAAACAGATACACAGGTTACTATGTTTTCTGAGAGCACAGATTTTCAAAATCAATGTATTATTTATGAAAACTTTGCTGATCTCCCTTTATTTTCTGATCAGGCGGAACTTGGCAGCGTGCAAGTTAATCTGCCCTCACAGGCGTCCGGAGGACAATTTGTTCCTCCACTACCTTTGAACCCATCTCAGGGGACATTGGTAGTATATACAGGTACAGCAGGAAGAGTGACTGAAAAGAGTGATGTAAGGCAAACACCGAGCGATACACATGCACGTGAGGCTAGTGAAACAGCTTTGAGTGTACGTGAGGTGAGCGCACACACTAACCCTGCTCTGTTTGAGGAACAAATGGCAAAGCTAAGAGCTGAGCTTGCCAGAATGATTGCTGAGAACGAGAAGCTCAAGGGTGCACAGTTGGTGACCCTGCAACAGAAAACTGAGGAGAGGCCATCCAGTTCTTACAGGGATGAGCTTAAAGAGGAAATCCATGACTTGGCTGTTGAAATGAGGTCTAATCATGAGCTTTACATGTCCAAATTTGAGACCATCGACAGCAAGTTAGATCAACTCCTCAGAAACTCCAACAAGTCTGATGATCAACCCTCCGGAGAGGATCCCTCAACTAAGGGGGAGAATAGAGACAAAGGTGACAGGGATGATAGAGGCAATAGCTCAAATCAAAGCAACAAGGATAATACCACTTCTGGATCTGCCCCTGACAAGGAAACTCATAAGTCTAAAGGCAAAGAACCGTTACATCAGTCCGACAATGTTTTCAATTCTGATAGTTATGATGACTATCCACAGGATATGGATGATGATGACATCTTCGATGCTACCTATCGTCAAGCAGAAGAAGAAGAAGGTAAATTTGATGAGGGTTATTTGTTTCAGGATGAAGAACCTGTTGACCTAGAACATGAGGAGAATGTCCGGAAGTTCAAAGCTGAAAATGAAGCTAGGAAGCGTAAGCTTCGTGATTTCCAAAAACTTCTAGAGGACAAGTTGATCACAGAAGAACAAATCAAGATCGAGAAACAGAAAATCTACGATGCTGCAATCAAGCAGAAGAATCTTGAGATAAGGAGGAAAGAAGGAAAAAGCTGGGACATTGCAAGAAGAATCTTTAATGGACCTCAAAGGGAGCCTTTCGACGACAACAAGTTCTTATCTCTGATCTATGATCTTAGAGAGGTAAACCCTGACGAGGATGTCTTTATGCATGCCTTTGCTTTGGAATTGAATTATGTGACTGTGGGGGTCAACAATTTGCTAGAGCAATGGGAGCTAATTGTCTATACACAGAGGAATGGTTCTTTCAGACTATCTGTCGAATCTCTGAAATCATTCTCTGTATCTGAGCTTTGGGTGCTTCGGAATAAGGTAAAGCGCAGCTCCAACCTGAATGAACTTCTTCGTGACAAACTGCTGGAACAAGCTGTATTCAACAGTCCTCAGGTTGTCAGGAATCCTTACTGTGTTAAGTTCGTTCACAAGGAGATCTTCAGCACTGTCTATCTCAACGAAGAAGCCTTGCCAAAGTATCCAGCTAAACAACTTGCTCTTGCCTCCACTCTTTTAAGAACCAAGGGCTTTGCTTCTAAAGCTAAGTCTGATGCTGATGATGTGATTCTTGCTTACTGCACTCGAAAGAATGTTGCTCAATACTTTCGAAGGATGAAAAATGTTACAAAATCTCAGCCATCAGACTTCCGCGAAGACCCTGTGGATTTGGAAGTGCTACATCAACTGGCTCTGGCAAAGGAACGAATGAAGCGTGGTGAATCCACTACATCTGAAGTGCCAACCAGGGAAGAACCATCAACTCCTATCCTTCACACTTCTGATATCGAAGAAGGAGAAGTTGATCTTTAGATTCATTAGGGATTTGTAATATATGTTCAGTAAGAACATCCTTTTGTAATCTAATGTAATCTTTTGAATTCTGGTGAATGTTTAATGAAATACCAGAAACTTTTTGCTGTTTACAAATCATGTTTAATCCTTTGTCTTATCAGTTAGTTGAGTTATCCTCTCGATAATTTGCATGTTATGTTAACAAACAAATAGGGGGAGATTGAAAGGCATATGTTTAGCCTATTTGTAATTAAAGAGGTACCAACTCAACTCTGATAAGAATGCAAGGTAAATAGCAAGTACTGTTGAAGGAATCTGTACGAAGAACGTCAAGTGATTTATTGAAATTATATGTCTGAAGAATTTCAGGATGCTGCTGCACACCACTGGAAGAAGTTCATTAATATGTTCAAGCCTCAGTGTACAAATAATCTTTTGTAGCACGTCCAGAAGTCCAGAAGGTATAAAGTTTTAATACTTTATTTATTCAGAAGATTCCATACTATTGTTACTAATGAAGAAGAACTACGAAGACAAAGAATCGACGAACAAGCCACGTCTCAAATGTTTATTTGATAAAGAATATTTAATTCAGCTAGATACAGATGAACCAGACAGTACATTTGTGTGTCAGCTACTCTAATTAAGTATTCTGCATCAACTACAAGTGGCCGTTCGATCAAGACAAAGATCTACAAAGTTTAATCAAGCCTGAAGTCTCTGCAGATGAAGATATACAATATTATAAGTATTTATTTAATTATCTCACTAATCATATTAATTAAATTGACTATATAATTTATTTATTAAATTGATTCACCTTCGAATTAATTTAATTTATGAATTTATATATTTAATATAATTAAGTGGGTAATTATCTAATATTTATATATATTAAATCAACTGTTTTTATGCTTGATTAGCTCGGTATGACATTCTTAGAGAATGTCATACCGTGTCAATTGAGCAGGCATTCTCAGACATATGTTAATATGTCATACCGTGACTGTTTGTATGAGTAAATCATTCGGTATGACTTTCTCTTGATAAGTCATACCGTTTGCTCTCAACAGACTTCATCTGGTATGACATTAGAATGTCATACCGTTTGCTTGCATATGGTGTACACTGGTATGACATATTAATGTCATACCGTGTCCTGTTTCCAGGGATTGTCGTTTGTGTGTATGACTTGAGTTATAATGACTTAACAATGTCATACCGAAGTGTTCTAAATGGCTTTGGAGTTGTATGTCATACCGAATGACTTAGTCACCAAGTCTGAAATGTCATACCGTGCCTATGCAGTATGGCATTCCTTATTTATGTCATTCCTTTCTTGTTTTAGGGCATGGCTTTGTGTAACAATGTCATATCTTTCTTTGTAATGTCATTCCTAATCTTAAAAGTCATTCCTTTCAATGTCATACCTAGTTCAAAGTGCTTGCCTATAAATATGGCTTCACTTCTTCATTTTCAAGTGTTCATTGCATTGTAAAAGCTTTCAAGTTGTTTGTAACTTGCAATTGTTATATCCACAGTTTTCTGTGCTTTGATCACTCGATTGTTTTAATCACTAAGTTAGAATACATCCTGTCGAATTTATTCTACGAACTTTAGTGGACATTAAAACGAACCTTATTAATTATATAACGACTTAAAACATTGTTATATTAATTAATTAAAATCTGATTAACAAGTTTAATTCAAATCAGATTATTCCGCCGCGATTTTTAGTGACGATTGTATTCAACCCCCCCTTCTACAATCGTTTCAGGACCTAACATCCTCCATTTTAAAATTCTTGAACTCAGTGCCATTATCACTTCTGATGATCTTTACTGCATCTTTAGAGATTTTGTTCAGCTGTCTGACATGCTCAATCAATAAAGATGGTGTCTCATCCTTGCTGTGTAGAAAATATACCCATGTATATTTGGTAAATTCATCAACAATGACCAGAGTATATCTCTTCTTTGCAATGGACATTATATTTACTGGTCCAAAAAGATCAACATGCAGCAGATGATATGGCTCAAGAATTGAGGACTCAGTTTTACTTTTGAATGAAGACTTCCTCTGTTTTGCTTTCTGACAGGAATCACAGAGTCCATCTGGAGTAAAAACTGATTTTGGAAGTCCTTTCACAAGATCTTTCTTCACAAGCTCATTTATATTATTGAAGTTCAGGTGAGATAACTTCTTGTGCCAGTTCCAGCTTTCTTCAATACTGGCTCTGCCAAGTAGACATATTGCAGAGCTTTCAGAGTTTAAAGATAGCTTAGCTTCATAGATGTTCCCATGTCTGTATCCTTTTAGAACAACTTTTCCAGTGGTTTTACTGATAACCTCACAGTGTTCCTCCAGGAAATCAACATGATATCCTCTGTCACAGATTTGACTTATGCTCAGCAGGTTGTGCTTAAGTCCTGAGACCAGAGCTACAGATTGAATGATGACATTTCCAAGATTGATATTGCCATATCCCAAAGTTTTCCCTATGTTGCCATCTCCATAAGAAACATTTGGGCCAGCCTTCTCCACAAAGTCTGATAGCAGGGCTTTATTTCCTGTCATATGTCCTGAGCATCCACTGTCCAGAACTAGGATGTTCTTCCTGTTGCCCTGCAATCACATACACAACTAATGATTAGTTTTAAGGACCCAGACTTGCTTGGATCCTTTGTTCTTGTTAAGTTTGTTAACACTAGCAGCGGAAGATTTATCAGAGTTTAAATCAGAGTTTGTGCTAACAGACTTTTTAACAGATGCTGAACTAGGAGAATCAATCTTTTTCTTCAAAGAAGGTTTTAATTCATAATAATCATAATATAAACTATGGTATTCCTTACAAGTGTAAATGGAATGCCATAAACTACCACAATGAAAACAAGGATTCTCTGGTCTAAATCTAGTATTCCTAGTCTTAACTTCTGATTTTGGAGACATAGCATTTATGTCCTTATTTTTCCTGCAAAAAGAAGCAAGATGATTAGGATTACCACAATTATGACAAGTTTTTCTAGGAGCATTTGAAATAGGCATATAACCATTGCTTTTGTTTATTCCAACCTTTCCATTTCTATTTTTCTTAGGTTCCTTAATCCTGTTTTCTTTCTTAACCTCCTTGAGCTTATGCTTAAGCTGTTTCTGAGTCATCAAACCAATATTAACCTGTTTAGGTGTATCAGTCTTTGATTTGTCCTGAGTCTTTGATTCTGCAACAAATCTTACTGGAACTACCCTAGGTTTTTCAATTTTAATGGTTTCTTGTTTATATGACTCAGCTTCATTTTTATCAGAGTAACCTAACCCTTTCTTCCAGTTTCCACTTTCTAAGATATTCTGAGTAGTCTTACCTGAGTTAGTCCAAGTTCTGATTATCTCTCTTTCCTTAACAAGTTCTGTTTCAAGAGAAGCATTTTTCTTTAAGAGTTCATTTTTAACAAAGATAGAGTCATCTCTTTCCTTCTGAACTTCTAGCATCAGAACTAGTTCCTTTTCAAGATAATCATTCCTTTTCTTGACATCTAAGTTCTCAGATTTTAGTCTTTCATTTTCTAAAGTCTGATCTCTATAACTAACATGCAGAGTTTTAAGAAACAATCTTAACTCAGTTATATCTTCAGTATCAAAAGCAAGAGTGGAATGAGGTACATTAGTTTCAACAGTCTCAGTGCTGTTGTCCATGTTTGCCATCAAGGCATAGTTGACTTCTTCCTCTGATTCTGATGAGTCTGCCCAGCTTCCTTTCTTTGTGATAAATGCTTGTTCTTTTTCTTTCTTAGCTTTCTTGCACTCAGTTGCAAAATGGCCTTTCTCTCCACAATTGAAGCATGTGTATTTTGACTTATCAGATTTTCCAGATTTTTCTTCTTTGCCTTCATTCCTTTTGAAGACCTTCCTATCAGAGTTTCTGTCTTTCTTTGAGAACTTCTTCCCTTTGTTGAAGTTCTTATAAGCCATCTTCTTGAAGCTTTTCACCATCAGTGCTGCCAGCTGCATCATCTCAGTATCACTGTCATCAGAGTCTGACAGTATATCAGAGTTTGAGTCATCATCAGAGTTTGATGACTCAGTATCAGACTTTTTGACATGAGCTTTTCCTTTGCTTTTCACAACTGTTTGTTCTTGAAATTTTAGAGCAACTGGTTTGGGTTTGCCACCATGTCGTTTGCTTCTTTGCTCCATTTCAAGTTCATGAGTTTTCAACCTTCCAAAGATGTCATCCAGAGACATCTCTTCAAGGTCATGGTTGTCTCTTATAGTGGTTACCTTCAAATCCCACTTTTCAGGAAGAGCAAGCAAAAATTTGAGATTTGAATCTTCTAAATCATACTCTTTATCCACTAGAGACAGATCATTCAGCAGCTTGACAAATCTGTCATAAAGATCAGTCAGTGATTCACCAGACTTTGCATCAAAGTGTTCATACTCTTGAGTAAGTATGGTTCTTCTGTTTTTCTTGATGGCTTTGGTTCCCTGACATCTGACTTCCAAAGCATCCCATATTTCTTTTGCAGTTTTACAGCCAATCACCCTATTTGACATAGCATTATCAAGAGCACTGTGCAACAAGTGCTTCACTTTTGCATCTTTACTGATTGATAAGATGTCCTCAGGAGTATAGTCTTTCTTCTCTTTGGGAATCATCTTCTGAGGTTCATCTCCAACTGCAACAGAGAGCTTTGTTGGCATGTGTGGATGTTCGCAAAAATCTACACGCAAGCGCACGTGATCATAAGTAATATATCTGTTCGTTCCCACAGAGACTGGTGAATTAAGAATACGCACCTATGCAACAATGTATGATCAATTTTCACTGCCAAGACAATTAACAAGGATGGTTTCTTTTATACTAATAACTAAAATTACTAATCAAATTCAGAATAGGAAAACACATGGGATTCTAACTTCATTATCGAATTCATCTAGAATTGAAATTACTGATTAACATGCGACTGTTGATCCTAATCAGACAACACGAAAGTAATACATGCCAACTCTCGTTGCACACATATCATACCAATCAAAATCCACAATTAAGATAGAAATCTCATGGACACCAACAAAGCTCAGACCCTATATCTCTATAGCGGTAGTGTAAGCAGAGAGGTTTAATAGCAAGTCGTCTATCGTGATTACACAGGGTGATAAAAATAGTTCAAGTCTACCACAAATTATGTTTCATTCACATTATCCTATGTTTACATGGCATAGTTCTAAATTCAATCATCCACTCTCGCTTCAGAAAGTTTTAACAAACAACTTAGAAGTTAGCTACGCTCCTAAGAAGAATAAGCACGGCTCATGCAAAGAAATCAACGTACGTCACCAAAATCAAGTAATTAATATTCGTTACTAGACCACATCGATAAATCCATTAGAATCCCATGAAGGCGGTTAGTTCATAATCGAACTAATCGACATCATGGGTTCTAATGAAAACATGATAAATAAAATACGAGAATTAAGCGGAATAAAAGTACTTGAATTAATAATAAAGAACACAACGTTACAGATTTGATGTTCACGATCTCGCTCGAACTGTCACTTCCTCGCGAAGAACGATCTACTACAAAACTGATAATGTGCTTGAATGATTAAACTAAACTATGATATTGTTTCGATATATTAAAACTACTTGGAGGCTAGGGTTTTACACACGAGAAATTAAAATACATTGACCAAGTCAACCGGGCCTCGACCGCTGCGAAAATCCATCAGAAAAGCTTCAAAAAATCGGCCCGGGGCACTTCTGCTGGGCGCGGCCGCGCTAAACTAGCGCAGGCGCGCTAGTGGCAACAGCAGGTAGCGCGGGCGCGCTAACAAGTAGCGCGGGCGCGCTACTGTCTGCTATGGCAGCCCTGATTCTTCGTTTTCAGCTCGTTCTCGCGTGCATGCCCTTCCTCGCTCTAGTACCACTTCCGTAGGTGATCACGGTTGCATTTAGCACATGCAACAAGCCCTTTAAACCCCTAGATAGCTCTAGTGGACGAGTGTGCTCTCGTGAGGGTTTGTAGAAGATATACCCACAAAATCCCAAGTCGTGATGAATCCACAATTCTCTATTCTTGCAATTAATGCACCAAAAACAACCTAAAATGATAGAAAATCACTTCATCACCTCAACTCGTGACCTGCACAGAAAAACACTAAAAACACATCAAAAGACACTAAACACTTAAGTACAACCAACCAATTTAAGTGGAAATGAAGGCCTATAAGTGTGTATAAATACCACTTATCACACCCCCAAACTTAAACTGATGCTTGTCCTCAAGCGTCAACGACACTATACAATAATACAATGCAATGCATGAATGCAACTACGTGATGAATGAGTGAACTATGAAGTAATTGCCTTGCCAATTATAATACCTCAGATTGTGCTAATGTTCTCGAATTTCATCTCTCTCGCTACTAAGTCAATTACTCTTCTGTTTATAAGTGTGGAGTGCCAGTGTGTGCAAGCATGCTCTTTTATTGAGACAAGACAAAAACTACTACTCCCACAGAATCCCAATCAAGAATCGTAAACGTTTAGAACTAACACCCCGTCACTCAAGTCCAACTAAAAGCCAAGGTCCCAAAGAATGTCCACACCCTTCTATTTTATTCACTATATTTTTTTTTTCTTTTTATTGGTGATTAATTGCTCGGCCTAAGGTCAGAGCGCTTCGCAGTGTAAATGCGTTACGAACACCACAAGACTTCACACACCAATTATTCACTTTATTCTAGTGATTTATTTAACCGTGCAATGGTCGAGATCCCTAAAGATTTATACACTAGTACCCATGTAGCGAGTGTTGGGTCAACAATCCCAAACCACGAAGGGCTTTAGGTTGTTAGGCACAAAGTCCCCTCAGACTTAATTACTCGAGTACTAATGAGCTCAACCTAGTTAATTCTACCACTTATTTTTTTAGTGAATTTATTTACTACTCTTTTTTTTTCTTTTTTTTTTCTTTTTTTTTTAGAAAGGTATATCTACTCCTCAGTTCCCCCAAACTTAAGATTTACAGACCTAAGCTGAAGGATGCTCAATTCAATCCTAGAATTCATGGAATTTCGTCTAAATCCTATCTCAAGAACATATGTGAATTACAATTTCCAACACAAGCAATTTCCAAGTACTAACCTAGCATTGCAATTGAAACTACTAATCAAGAACTACGCACATAACTCATCATAGGCAATTAACTTGGCTTAACTTCATAATTCATGCAAATGCTCGTGATACTAACTACGACAATTACCACTAAACATGTAAAATAAAATAAAATATGAGAAAAATAGAAAAACGTGAGAAATAATCAAAGCAAAAAAAAACGTGAACTACATGAACTAACTAACACATGCAAAAATAACATAATATATGCTCTTCCTTAGATTACCACCCCCAAACTTAAAATTTTCAATGTCCCCATTGAAAGTGATAAAAAGGCTAGAGCACCCACATACCTACTCGGAGTCCGAGTCCTCCCCCTCCTCCGCTGGAGGTGAATCAGGTGGAGGATACTGCATCCCTGCTCCGAATACTGGCCACTGAACTGTGACCCCCTGTGCCTGGAAAGCACTACCAAGAGCCTGTGTCAAGTCAAAAGCAAACCTCTGGTGGATGTCATGCATGGTGTCCATCCGTCTCGCTAATCGGCGATAATGAACATCTCCCATCGGTTCGGAGCTCCTCTCCGTCTGTGAAGTACCAGCTCCAGAAGCTCTAGTACGCTCCCTCCTAATGAACTCTGGACGTCCCCCTGGCATCTCATCATATATATACCCGAGACCTCGAGGGTGGGGAACTCCTCCATCCCACTCCGTCATCCGACTGATCGCCGAATGATCAATAGGTGCTGCTGGCAACTGTAATTGCTCGTTGGCTGGCCAACGAACACCGCTTGATCGACAGAGCTTCGTAACAATTGTGCCGTATGGAATGGCACCCGTGGTTCCTCCCTGTAAGAACCTCAGAATCCCCTG
The DNA here is from genome assembly GCF_001625215.2 of Daucus carota subsp. sativus. Lineage (NCBI taxonomy): Eukaryota > Viridiplantae > Streptophyta > Magnoliopsida > Apiales > Apiaceae > Daucus > Daucus carota. The sequence continues at coordinate 6,169,862 of NC_030388.2, forward strand.
ATGAATAACATGTCCCAGATCAATATACTTGCCCGAGACAATCCCAAAGAGCAAAATAGCTCTATCCACTGTCACCTCATGCCCATGTGAAGATGTCATGATGTTAGCACAGATGAAGGCATTCCACGCCTTTGCATACCGGTTCAACGCGGCTGCTGGAAACGAAACATGTGCCGGCAAAGGAGGTGCAGTCATCTTCCAATTCGTATCCGGCACACACATATCATACACCAACCGCTCAAGATCAACCGGATCATCATCAAACCGGAGTTTGGCACGCCCAATCCTCTCAACAACCCAATCTTCTTCATTACGGCGCTTGGCACGCCCCCCAATCACTCTACGGATCGCCTCCGCACTATAATCCACACGGATTCCTCGCACCACCGTGAACCCATCGCGATTCTCCTTGGCATTAGCATAAAACTCTCGAATAATGGCCAAGGGAACCGCCTCCGGAGCCTCGCAAAAAGACTCCCATCCCCTTTCTTGGATCATGTTTAAGAGCTCACCATCTTCCGCCGTGGGTAAGAATCCCCTCTCCTTGACTATCGACTTATTCATAAGCCGTTGAAACTCGGTTCGTGCACCATCGGAGGTGAACTCAACCTCACCCATCGAGGAAGAATCGCTAGATGTAGGGGCTTGGGTGCTTGGTCCTTGTGATCTTCGGGCTCTTTTGGGTGCCATTGATAGAGATTTAGAGTTGCAAGAGGTTTATGTGTAGTGGGTTTGAAAGATTTGGTGGAGGTTGTGTGTATGGATGTGTATATATATATGTAGGGTTTATAGAATTAGAATAGGAATTGGAGATGGGTTTTGTGTTTATATAAGGATTTGAGAGCTGAGTTAGGGTTATCGAGAATATATTTCGGGCTAGGCATGCAAAATTAGGATTGTGGGCTTTTAAAAACGGAAAATAAAATATTTTTGGGAGAAAATTCGGACTCCTGGGCAGTCAGTAGCGCGGCCGCGCTAAGTGTAGCGCGGGCGCGCTGTTCACTTTAGCGCGGGCGCGCTGGACACTAGCGCGGGCGCGCTAGTGTCTGACACCCGGGGCTGAAATTTCTCGATTTTTGTGTTTTTGAGGTTTACAACGGTACAAAATGGTTCCAATGCGTGGGTTGCCTCCCACGAAGCGCTTGTTTAACGTCGTTAGCTCGACGTGAAGTCCTGAATTAATCCGATTCTGATGAAGTATCCTGTGGAGGATACCTCGTTCCATAACCAAACGAATCCCAAGTAACATTAACATCTAGTGCCAAGAATGCTTCAGCAAGAGAGTCCGTTAATATATCAGCAAAGCGACCAATTCGTTCTTCCACCGCGTCAATACGCCGGATTATCCTTCGGTACTGTACTTCATTCAATGTTGAATCAGCAGGTGATTGAATTACAGATTGGCTACTCGCACTGCTAGAGAGTAGAGGACAAGTGTCTCCACATGCATCAGGAATTAAGTCTGAGTGAGCTCTAATTCTGTGCCAATTAGTCATCTGAATTTCCTGAGTGACTTCGACCGCTTCATCATTCTCTGATTCTTCCTCTTTTGGAATTTTCCACTTTAGGTCTCTGTGCTCAGCAGCAGCCAGGTTCTCTATCAGTTCGTAAGCCTCATCGAAGCTTTTGCTCCACAAGTTTCCTCCAGCTGCCATGTCTAACTCTGCTCTACATTGATCATTAAGACCCCTGTAGAAATAATGAATTGCCATGCCAGGAGGCATGCCATCTTCATTGAGATTTTCGAGAATCTTCTTGAATCGGTCCCAAGCTAAACAAAGATATTCTCCCGAGAATTGAGAGAATTTACTTTCGGTGTTTCTGATAGCTGATACTTTAATTAGAGGATAGAACCTGGTACAGAATATTTTCTCCAACTGGTTCCAGCTATTAGTAGTGCTTGCCGAGAGAGATAGAAACCACGATCGTGCTACATCACGTAGCGTGAACGGGAAGAGTCTCAGCTTCACCAGATCCATAGGTCCGATATTGAAATCCAATGCAATAATGAATTTCTCGAAATTCCTTAGATGCAGGTTTGGGTCCTCAAGAACAGATCCCCCAAATTGAATAGTATCCTGCAGCTTGAGAATGATTGATGGCTTGATTCGAATACCACTGGCTGATATCGCTGGCTCAATTGTGTCAGCCTGATTATCATTGATTTTCAACCGAGAAAATCCACGTGACGCCTCACCAACTGCTGTCCTAGCATAATCCATTGTTTCAGAATCAGAAGAAGAAGATGAATCCATTGCTTCCTTATGAGCTTTAGAGTGTGTTAGCATAAACGCGATCCAACTACCTGAAATAAAGAAAAGAAGAAAAGTGAGAAGAGAATAGAATCCTAGTCAGTGAATTTTAATGCACACTGATGACAAGTACATAAACTAATTAATTAACACCGAGTCCTCGGCAGCGGCGCCAAAAACTTGTTCGCAAAAATCTACACGCAAGCGCACGTGATCATAAGTAATATATTTGTTCGTTCCCACAGAGACTGGTGAATTAAGAATACGCACCTATGCAACAATGTATGATCAATTTTCACTGCCAAGACAATTAACAAGGATGGTTTCTTTTATACTAATAACTAAAATTACTAATCAAATTCAGAATAGGAAAACACATGGGATTCTAACTTCATTATCGAATTCATCTAGAATTGAAATTACTGATTAACATGCGACTGTTGATCCTAATCAGACAACACGAAAGTAATACATGCCAACTCTCGTTGCACACATATCATACCAATCAAAATCCACAATTAAGATAGAAATCTCATGGACACCAACAAAGCTCAGACCCTATATCTCTATAGCGTTAGTGTAAGCAGAGAGGTTTAATAGCAAGTCGTCTATCGTGATTACACAGGGTGATAAAAATAGTTCAAGTCTACCACAAATTATGTTTCATTCACATAATCCTATGTTTACATGGCATAGTTCTAAATTCAATCATCCACTCTCGCTTCAGAAAGAATTAACAAACAACTTAGAAGTTAGCTACGCTCCTAAGAAGAATAAGCACGGCTCATGCAAAGAAATCAACGTACGTCACCAAAATCAAGTAATTAATATTCGTTACTAGACCACATCGATAAATCCATTAGAATCCCATGAAGGCGGTTAGTTCATAATCGAACTAATCGACATCATGGGTTCTAATGAAAACATGATAAATAAAATACGAGAATTAAGCGGAATAAAAGTACTTGAATTAATAATAAAGAACACAACGTTACAGATTTGATGTTCACGATCTCGCTCGAACTGTCACTTCCTCGCGAAGAACGATCTACTACAAAACTGATAATGTGCTTGAATGATTAAACTAAACTATGATATTGTTTCGATATATTAAAACTACTTGGAGGCTAGGGTTTTACACACGAGAAATTAAAATACATTGACCAAGTCAACCGGGCCTCGACCGCTGCGAAAATCCATCAGAAAAGCTTCAAAAAATCGGCCCGGGGGACTTCTGCTGGGCGCGGCCGCGCTAAACTAGCGCAGGCGCGCTAGTGGCAACAGTAGGTAGCGCGGGCGCGCTAACAAGTAGCGCGGGCGCGCTACTGTCTGCAATGGCAGCCCTGATTCTTCGTTTTCAGCTCGTTCTCGCGTGCATGCCCTTCCTCGCTCTAGTACCACTTCCGTAGGTGATCACGGTTGCATTTAGCACATGCAACAAGCCCTTTAAACCCCTAGATAGCTCTAGTGGACGAGTGTGCTCTCGTGAGGGTTTGTAGAAGATATACCCACAAAATCCCAAGTCGTGATGAATCCACAATTCTCTATTCTTGCAATTAATGCACCAAAAACAACCTAAAATGATAGAAAATCACTTCATCACCTCAACTCGTGACCTGCACAGAAAAACACTAAAAACACATCAAAAGACACTAAACACTTAAGTACAACCAACCAATTTAAGTGGAAATGAAGGCCTATAAGTGTGTATAAATACCACTTATCAGTGGACCATCATAAATCCTGTCCAGGTATTCTGGATCTGTAGACTCCAAAAACATAGTCATTCTGACCTTCCAGATAGGATACTCAGATGCCTTAAGGATCGGAACCCTAAGTGACTCATATCTACTGGTTTGTGATTTCTCAGACATGATTGTGTGATTAAGATCTCACTGTAGGTATATCAACAGAGCTGGCTCTGATACCACTTGTTAGACCGAATAAACTCACTATATAAGATAATATAGTGAACACAATCAAAAACAGAACACCAATATAAGAGAATAATTCAACTAAACTCTTATTCACAAATCACAGTAGCTTACAAATAATCTCTTAGTGATTTATATCTTATCACTAAGAGCTGCTAGGTTACATGAATGATATTCAATTGATAACACATCTAGAGTAAACCTTAAGCTGTGTTTATATACACAGTTACATGATATCTACTGATTGATTTATAATTATCTGCTTCCTAAAATAATCTAATCAGTAGATATCCTTCTGTTGTCCTGATCTGCACAATCTCTCTTGATCTTTATCTTCCTTACTTAGTCAGATATGCTCCTGAAAATCAGCCGCCTGCAAACTCTGATCATTGCTTAAACTCTGATCCAGCTGTCAGTCGTTAAACTCTGATTTCCAGCTAAACTCTGATATTTGCTTCTGCACACTAAACAAGTTAGATACTTGTGACATCATCAAATATGTAACATGTGAGTACTGCTTGCTACACTCAAAATCGTACCCTGATAAACAAGGATTTGGATAAGACTCCTTATGAAGTAATGGCCAACAGAAAACCATCACTGAGTTACTTTCATGTGTTTGGTGCAAAATGCTTTGTATTAAAAGAAGAGCATCTGGGAAAGTTTGATGCCAAAGCTGAAGAAGGCATATTTCTGGGTTATTCTTTAGAGTCTAAGGCCTACAGGGTTTATCTGATCAATGACGACAAGCTGATTGAAAGCATCAATGTAAGATTTGATGATACCAAACTCCCAAGTCTCCAAAAGGAAAATGAATCTGATTCTCTGGAGTTTGAGAATTTAGAAGACATCTATTTAGGAGAAGATCAACCTGAAGCTGATATAAGGGAACCTAATACAAATGAAGGAAATGCTGATCCTGAACCATCTGGAGGAAGTATTGGCAACAATACAAATGATCATCATGGTCACAGTGGTCAAAGTGGAGGATCATCAAATAGAATTTACATCAGCTCAGGGGGAGTAAGTCCAAGTGGATCTACTAGTCATCACACTCAACACAACTATGATTTTGGTGAATCATCAAGATTGAATCTGCCAAGACAAAGGGTATGGTGTAGAGACCATCCTGTTGAACAAATCATTGGTGATCCAGACACAGGAGTGCAGACTAGACGAGCAACTCAGAATGAATGCAACTTTGCTGGTTTCTTGTCTCAAATAGAACCAAAGAAAGTTGAAGAGGCTCTAAGTGATCCAGATTGGGTATCTGCAATGCAGGAAGAACTCAATCAATTTGAAAGGCAGAAAGTTTGTAAGCTGGTGCCAAGACCTAAAGGAAAATCTATAATTGGCACTAGATGGGTTTTTTGAAACAAACTGGATGAAGATGGTATTGTTACGAGGAATAAGGCAAGACTGGTTGCAAAGGGTTATTCTCAAGAAGAAGGAATTGATTATGATGAAACCTATGCTCCAGTTGCTAGGCTTGAAGCAATCAGGATGTTCTTAGCATTTGCTGCACACTCCAACTTCAAAGTATATCAGATGGATGTGAAAAGTGCATTCCTGAATGGTGATCTGGAAGAGGAAGTCTATGTTGAACAACCCCCTGGGTTTGAAGACAAAGAATTTGAAGACATCGTATACTTTCTCTTCAAAGCACTATATGGCCTGAAGCAAGCCCCTCGAACCTGGTATGACACTCTTTCCAAGTTCTTACTTGAAAATGGTTTCACCAGAGGTATCATCGATAAAACTCTTTTCCATAAAAAGCATAAGGATGATATAATTCTTGTACAAGTATATGTCGATGACATTATATTTGGCTCTACTAATGATCTTTTGTGCGAAAGATTTGCTAAGCTGATGCAGAGCAAGTATGAGATGAGCATGATGGGAGAATTGTCCTTCTTTCTAGGACTTCAAGTTAGTCAGAAGCCTGACGGTATTTTTATCTGCCAATCTAAATACATCAAGGATCTTCTGAAGAAATATGGAATGGAAGAAGCATCTCCTGCCAAAACCCCTATGCCAACTGCTGTCAAACTTGATCAGGACAAATCTGGTAAGTCAGTTGACATCACGAAGTATCGAGGTATGATTGGCTCTCTCTTGAACTTAACTGCTAGTAGACCAGATATCATGTTCGCAACTTGTTTATGTGCTAGATTCCAGGCTGATCCTAAAGAGTCTCATCTTATAGCTGTTAAGCGTATTTTTAGGTATCTTAAGGGAACCCCCAATCTAGGGATTTGGTACCCTAAAGATACAGGTTTTGATCTAATTGGCTATACAGATTCTGACTTTGCAGGATGTAAGATTGATAGGAAAAGTACTTCAGGAAGCTGTCAGTTTCTTGGACGAAGGTTGGTGTCATGGTATAGCAAGAAGCAACACTCTGTGTCTACGTCTACAGCGGAAGCTGAATACATAGCTGCTGGAAGTTGCTGTGCTCAAATCTTGTGGATGAGAAATCAACTACAAGATTATGGACTTATGTTGGATAAAATTCCGATTCTGTGTGACAACACGAGTGCCATTGCCATTGCCAGCAATCCTGTTCAACACACCAGGACAAAGCACATTGATATCAGGTATCATTTTCTTCGCGAGCATGTCATGAATGGAACAATAGAGTTACACTTCGTACCTACTGATCAACAGATTGCAGACATCTTCACTAAACCACTAGACGAATCCACTTTCTCTAGACTGATTGGTGAACTTGGGATGTTAAATATGTCTAATTAATTAGACAAGAAATAACTGCAATTTGTTCGTAAGTTCACAAGTTTTAAAATGTACATATTTTCAGGACTTGTGAATTTACAAAGAGCATCCAGTATTTTACATAATCTTCTGATAATTAGTTTTAATTATTTGCCATGATTTATATGATTTGCATGATTTTATGTGATTATGTGATTAATTGCTAAGTGGTAGATATTTAGAATTAATTTTATTGAATTATTTAAGTGCTTATATTTAATTAATGAATATTAGTGTTTATTTAATTCATATTTTAATTATATTTGATTAATGGATTTGAAGCAATTCAATTTTTTTTAAGTTATCCATTAATTAGATAGTAATTAAAATAATTGCAGCATAATTATTTTAATTTTATTTAACTATTTATTAATAGTTAAATACTATTAAAGTTATTGTGAGTTTTTCTTATCAATTTGTTAGATTATTTCGACTTAATCGAAATATATATCTATTAAAATGATAAGTTGATATTCTGCTACTAAGAGAATTTTGGTAAAATTCTCTAAGTGACAGAATGGGGAACTAAGTGCGACATTTGACTTTTTTAAGTCAAAAGTTGCGCCTTGTTCATGTCTATGTGTGTATACTTGGTCTGTAGACTTAGGAATAAACTCCAAGTACTGGAGTTGCGCCTCTCATACATGGTTTATGTATGAGGGGTAGTTTCGTCTTTTACAAAGTCGCGCCTCCAGCCTTTCACTGTATTCAGTATGGAGGGCAACTTGGTAAACAACCAAGTTGCGCCTCTCCTTCCTCTGTATACATATATACAAACACTTAGAGTTTTCTTTTCTTTATTCTCAAGGACATACACGCGTATATACACACAAACTTCAGCCTCTCCACTGATTAAAAAAACCACCGTCTCGCACATCTTTGATCGAACAAAACTCACCCAAATCCTTGCCCATTTGTGATTTTGGAACCAGTTTTAGATTCCTTATGACAAGAGCTTTCTAAACATCCCAGATTCACAACGATCCATTACGGTTTTTCGAGAGGGTTTTTCGAACCTTTTCAACTTCTAGGCTCGATTTTTAAGTGATCTAAGTGTCGATAATTTGCATAACCGATCCTATAATTCTTAGAATTTCGAGAGGAACAACATATTGTAATTTCATCGAAATCTAAAATTCTTGGAATTAGGGTTTTACGGAGCGTTATTAATTAACTATTTTCGTAACATAAGTGGAAATTTGTTCGTAATTATTCGTGAAACGAAATTTATAATCATTTTTAATTCTAATTAAAAATGGCTGCAAATTTTGAGATTCCGAAAACAAATTTCACTATTGTTGAAAATAATAATTTAATTACGCAAGCGAATTATCGACGCTGGGTTCGATATATGTCTGAATTTTCATTTGCACGCTTTGCTATGACAGAGTCAGTTTATCTTAACAAATCTCTACTTCGAGATTTTCTGTCTTCTATCTCTGTTGTAAATGAAGGACAGGTATTTGGACTCAAGTGTGTCATTCAGGGACGAACACTCATTATAACTGAACACACCCTGAACAATGCACTCCATCTGCCAACTGAAGATTTTGAGGCTGTTCCAGACATGGCTGAAAGAATAAACTTCTTCTTCGCTATTCACTGCCAGAGGGAGCCCACTGGTGATCTTCCAGGAAAGATGTACGTCAAGCATTTACCTCGAGAATGGAATTTCTTCTTTAATTCCATATCTCATGTATTTGCCCCAAAGACTGGAGGGTTCCATGGAATCACTACTTTCAACCAAGAAATTGGGATTGCCATAGCACAGAATACAAGGATAAATCTGGGACATCTAATCATGGGAGCTTTTCAGGACTCCTTAAGGAAGAACAGGAATGTACTTCTCTATCCTCGGTTCTTCCAGATAGTGCTGAATCAATTGCTGACTCCTGCTGAAAGAGCTGTCTATCCTAATATAGACAATGTCAAATGCTCTTTCATGACTACAAGGGTGATCTCTATGCTGGAGAACCATCAGAACTACACCAATAATGAGGATGTGGTCCTTCCAGAGGCAATGCAAGAATTTCTCAACAACCAGAACTTGCCTCCACCACATGTTCAGAATATTGCTGTTCCTGTAGTTCCTGAAGAGGAGGTTCCTGGAGAACAATCTGAGCAAGTCCCTGAGCCACCTAGTCAAGCCAATGTTCCTGAGGCTCAAACTTCTCAAATTCAAGAAGAGGTGATAGTGGAAGATGCAGAAACATCCTCAGACAACAATGCTCAATCTGAAGGAGAGGATTCTTTACAGGATAATTCCACTGATTCTGAGGATGAAGTGGATACTCCTGTTCAATCTACTGCAGCTGCACCTTCTAATGATGTGATGGTGGATATTGATGAGCTTTTCACCAACACTTACAATCCACTGCTACAGTCAGGTATCCATTCTGACTCTGACAATTTGTCTTTCAGTGCACCTGATTGGGTTCAGAATCTTTTGGATTCCAATCAGCTATCACCACCTATCACTAGTGCCAGTGAATTTGAAATCCCCCAAATTCATAACCAAGGCATCACTTCACAAATCCTTGAAGCAGAAACTTCTCAACCCCTCAGCCAACCACTTATTATTTCTGAGAGAGAGGGAGAAAGTGCCTTAAGTGCACCACAAAAGGAGATCATTTCTGAAACTGCAGCTCTGTCTCCTAGTCAGGAAAGGAGAATAGAACCTGAGACAACTGCAGATATGTCTATTTCTTCACCACCTCAGCCACATGATATTCCAATGCACAGTGAGGTTGCACACACAATGGAAGAATTGATGGTTGCTAACACTTTGTCGTCCATGTCAGGGATAGACACTGTTGTTTCTGATCCTCTTCAGGATCAAGTGACTTCACAGGCTTCTGGGGGAAACTTGGATGAATTGCCAAATTCTCCATCCTTGTCTACCCCCCTGGGAGGAACATTCCCAGATCCCTTAAGGGACTCTTCACCTCTCGAAGGTGAACGGCAATCTGTTTCTGAGCCCTTCATATCAGGAAGAGTGCCAGTTATAGAGGACTTGTCACAAAGTCATTCGCCGTCACAGGCAGTTGTGGGAAACCAGGGTGCTTCGCCTATTCAAGGATCACATCCTTCGAGCCCTGTGTCTACCCACCCTGAGATTCCAACTCAGGATCCAACAAAGGACTCACTACCATCGAGTAGTTGGCAACTTGTTTCTTATTACTCAGATTCATCTGACGAGGAAACTGAGGACGAAGGCTCACGAACCTTCATTGCACCTTCTGTGACCTCTCTAGAAGAGGCTAAGAAGATTTCACTTGCAGGTACATCCAAAGATGCTGGAACTTCTTTGAGTGAGAGGGAAACACTTACAGAACCTGTTATACAGAAACCCTCTGACCCACTGAGTGTTCTAGTTTTGAGTGAAATGAGAGAAACACCTGCAGAACGAACAAGTGAGAACCCAACAGCCCAACCTACACTTGAATCTACTATTCCAACTGTATCTGTGACAGAATTTGAAGCACTGAAATTCAAAGTTCAACATCTTGAAGCTGAGAATCTTGTTCTACGGGAGGAGTTAGTGGAGATCAAATCTACAATGGAGCAAAGGTTGGCTGCTCTCGAAGCTAAGTTGCTGGCATCTCAACCTTCCAGAGAGGATTACTCAACTGAGGGGGAGAGAGCAGCAAAAAAAGAAAGAGGAAAAAGGGTGATCACAGGGGTGTCTGAAGAACTGATTGACTCTGCTCTTAAAAATCAATTCAGTTACAGTCATGATGAATACATCCCTGAGTTTGTTGATGACAGGGTGATTAGGATGGTTGGTGCTGAGGATGATGATCTGGAAGAAGGAGAAATCCCAGACAAAGAAGTCTTTGCTGATGAACTTGCATATCACAATGACATCTTCCCTCCTGAAGAGTTTGAAATTGCAAATCCACAAGATATTGCTGATGTCTCTAGGGATTTTGCTGAGCAAAGGAGAGCAAGGGAGAAGTTAGAAAACCAAAGACGGATTCGAAGGGAAAGGAGACTTGCCAACTTGCACAAAGATGGAGATGAATGGGATATTGCTAGATCTGTGTTTGATTTTCCAGAGGTCACTCAAGAAAATAATGATGACGAAGTAAAAGATATCTTTGACTCCTTCAGGAACAACTACAAGGATTTACATGATTATCACGAGGTGTTAAATGATATCATTTCTACTGTGTCAGTTGCTGTTCTTCCAAGAAGAGGATGGATGGTCAACATATCATTTGAACTACAGAAAGAAGGCCATGGACTCAAACATGTTTCAAGTCAATTTCTCAGAGATCTCTCTCTGACTGAGTTGTTTGTGGTAAGGAATAAGGTCATCTCTACAGGGAAGAAGCACAATGAAGTTTTCAGAGATATGGTGGAAGAGTGGATCACTGATATTGGACTAGAAATTCATGACAAGCCTTCAGTTATCAAGTATTTCAAGGATGGTATGATTCAGAGTATTGGACTCACTGATGAAGCATTGTCAACTTACAATCCTCGTATACTGAAATATCTGGAAGCTCAAGTCAGGGAAAAGTGCTCAAGGACAAGCAAGGGAAGACTAACTGCTAAATTGCTATATGCTTATCGTCTGAACTTTGCTGCTCTGAGAGACTTAGACTTATCAGCCATCAATCGTCAACCACTATATCCACTGCCTCCACTTAACCCTGAAGTACCTGAATATCCAAATGCTCCTGTTGTCACTTACAATCCTACATCTGTCATATTCAAAAAGAAGAAAGACTCTGAGGCCACTGCTATACCACTCACAGAAATTGGAAAATTCTCCTCCAAAAGAATTATTCGTGCAGTTGCTGCTGTTAAGTTGTCAGTTGTAAAAGAAGACAAGAGTGTGCTCAAAGATTTGATTGATCTTCTGGAAATAAGGAAAGCTGTAGAGACTGTCCACAACACTTCAAGGGTTCGTGCTCATCCATCAAGAATCATCATGAAAATTGAAGGAATGGAGCTGAATATCACTTTTAAGAAGTTGAAGAAGATGGTTCATATTCAAACTTTAGAGAAGATGAAGAAAAATCTAGAGCAACCTCCACCTGAGAATACACTGGAGCAGGTGGCACTGAGTACTATTACAGCAAGGATTGAAGAAATTGAAAACAAGCTCACTCAGAAGAAAGAGGAGGAAGCTGCAAAGAGAAGAGCTGAGATGAAGCTGATTAATGCAAGAGCCAAGAAAGCAAGGAAAGATTAGTTCAGGCTAGAGGAACAATGGCTGCTTGTATTTACTTTTGATTTCTGGAAAATGTAAGATATAATCCAGACTGTACTTAGTATTATTTCCTGTATAAATTAGTATGCTTTTTCATTGTGTCAGTTGAGTTATCCTCTTAAAGGATTTGCTTGTCGAACTCTAACAATCAAATAGGGGGAGATTGTAAAGCATAATGTAACGTAAATGTAATTACGATAACTCAACACAACTAAAGACAGGAAACAATACGTAAGTATAATACAGGAATCTACAGGTTGGAGATTCGATACGAACAGACAAAGACAATCAAGATATCTGAGACGAGCATCCGTCCACTGAAAGAAGTTCATTTTCATGTTCAAGCCTCAGTGAAGAATAAAGCTCAATCAGTTTCTGCTATCAAGATTGCCTAAAGATCAAGTATCAAAGACCAGAAGATTCCAGTATATTTAATTTGATTATTTATAATCAAATTTATCGAAGCAACACCTAACCCGGAATGACTGATCAAGGATATTATCAAGCAAAAGAATTCAAGGAATTATTTCAGTTCAAGTCATTCGTGAACCAGACCAGTGCACAGGACGTCAGGACGTACGAAAGTATTCAGTGGATTCAATCAACGAATTAATTGATCAAGTCAATTAAACAGTTCAGGAGAAGTCAATGCATTTAATTGACTTATATATATATATATATATATATATATATATATTATTAATTGTGAATTACTTGAATACAATTAAATTCAAGCAATTAACTAAACACAATTAATTATATATACATATATATATGTGTATAAATTTGAAAGACTTGTAAAATTGTCTAAGTCTCAAGGCATACTACAAGGGCGCCAGTATTGACTTTGTCAAAGCGTAAGGTTTGACTTAGTCAAAACCTGCGCTTGACATCAACATAATTTATTTCTAAGGAAGAAGGTACACTGGACACTGTGGAAGTTCTTGGAGCGCAACCTTTGACTTAAAGTCAAAGATTGCGCCTCACCCTCACTCTCACCATGAGACAAAAGGCGCAACTCTCCCCTTGGATTATTTCTTCAAGTTTCTATGCAGTGAAGTCAGTGGAAGCCATGAGTGGATCGCAACCTTTGACCAAGTCAAAGGTTGCGACCCCATATTGTGTCCAAGGTGCAAGTCTGTGGAGTAAAGAATGTTTCTAAGTTAAAACACAGTGAACCACTGTATAGCGCAAGGTTTGACTGTGCAAGGGTTGACCTCTCTCCTATACACTGAATCAAGCGCAACTTTACAATACATACATATATATATATATATATATATATGTAACTGGCGCCACTTCCATTACCATATGGAGTTAGATTTATTTTTATAAATCGAATCCGTCCAGGACGAACTCAAGTCGTTCAGGTTGAACTCGTTAACCATGGTTAGTTGTTGGAAAGCCTATAAATAGAGGTTGATGTTTTCATTTGAAAACAACTACACACTTTGTAAGTGCACACACTATACACATTCTCGAGAGTTAAATTAGAATATCGTTTTTATCGAGAGTTTGTAATAGAGTGATTGTAGTCTCTGCAGCCGACACTTGTGTTGGAATTTGTAGCACCCGAGGATTATTTCTAATACAAAGAATATTCCCCGACTTGCTGGAGCTATTTATTTACGATTGATTTAACATGGACTGAAACAGAATTATCCGCAATTAAATTAAATCGAAGAAATTGGTAAGACGTATTCAACCCCCCCCCCCCCTTTCTACGTCTGATTGGACCTAACAACTTGTTTAATTCTCAATAGTCAAATGCACAGTCTCATGCTTCGGTCCTTCTTCTTCACGAACTGGACTAAAGCTCCCCCACGGGGATACACCCGGCCTTATAACTCCTCAATCTAACAACTCTTGTAATTGCTTGGCCAATTCCTTCATTTCTGCCAGTGCCATACGGTACGGTGCCTTCAAAACTGGTTCTACGCCGGGTGCTAAGTCGATAGAAAACTCAATTTGACGGTCAGGAGGCAATCCGGGAAGCTTGTCAGGAAATACATCGAGAAATTCATTAACTGTCGTACTACATTCTATATTCGGCGTCTCTTTAGATCTATCAATTACATGAGCCAAATAACCTTCACAGCTCTGTCGTAACAACTTCTTAGCTTGAATCATCGCCAGAATTGTCTTAACTTGCTTCTGCTTTTAAATTCTACTTTCTCTCCTTGAGGGGATTTAAGAATTACCTTTTTAACAACAATATAAGATTTCATTTTAATATTAAATTTGATATTATGATTATATTTTAGGATGAATAAATAATTTATTTGATTAAATCTGAATTTAGTTTATATTATGTTTTCGAAATTTTAGTTTATATAATTTTCCGTATAAGTTATATTTGAAATTAAGTGTTATCAAGTATAATCTTTATTTTATATTTAATATATTGTTAATTTGAATTTAATAATTTTAAGAGTGTTTAATTTTATTATATTTTCACAATTAATATATACATGTAATCTATATCTATATTCTATATTCTATATCTTCTTAATGTATGCAATGCCCGTTTAGCTTTTTTACCCACGGATTATCCATGTTTTACATTATTCCTGTACTAAATTACCTATCCTACCCGACCCGTTTAAAAAAAAGATAACCGGCTGTAAAACCAACTCCGCTAACTCAAATATGTACGTGCCTTCTTCACGGCCCCCTAAACTTGCCGTAATCGCGGGCGATTACTGCAGAATCAACTTCTAATTTCATCATATGCTCTAATGCATCTGGGTGTGTAATTTTGAATTTAAAATTCAACATCTTTCTTCTTCATCAACGTGTTTTTCTGTAGACTCATGGTTTAATTTTTTACGAGAGACCGACTCAGAAGAACTCTTCAAGCACAGGTTGTAAGGCAATTTTTCCTCAATTTCTAGGATTTGACTGTCTTCAGATTTATGGCGGAAATTAAAAAGTCTCACAGTTAATTATTGATCTTTAGAACTTTATCACTTATGTTAGGTTTCTGTAAAGACCAAAATCTTTAACTCAATGTGTTGATTCTTATATATACACACGCAGGTTGATCAAACGACCGGATAGCGGTGGGAATGGCTATTGAAGCTTATGGGTCCGGCTTATGACCTAATTTCTAGAGGCGCCACTAAATTGATGCCAGCTTTTTTCCGATTTTAGTAGTTGATGCGTTAGGTCACTGTGAGTTGTATATGTGCATATGTTTGTATTGTGTGTAATTGCTATGGTTTGTTTTGTAGGTGGGTGAATTATTAAATTAACTGCACGTCTGAGAGTGTGTGTGTATTTCTTTTGGAGTAGATGTGATAATTGGAAGCTCATTGTATGTATTTGATTTAGAATGTCTTTAGCTGCATTAGGTTATGTAGAGCTGTGAAGTTGATTTACCCTCTGATGTACAGTGCTCTGACCTGCAATTTAACACCCTCTGATGGTCTTTTGCACCCCAGGGTGTCACTGGTATAGATTACAGGGTTGGGGAAAGAGTTCAGTATGCTTCTATTTATGAATGTGTTTCAATTTTTTTTTGTCATGTTCTTGTGTGTACTATGGTTTTTAAGGCATTGAGACAAGTACTAACTGCTTAGCGGTTAGGCAAGAAACTGTGTTTAGTAGCTTATCATTGCATCTAGATGATAGTAGGGAACAATTTGGTAAATATGATGGGAAGATCTATAATACTAATTCATTTTGTTTGGTTCTTTGTTCTTTTGCAGCTTAGTTGTACTCATTGATCATCATCGCACGAAGGTAGAGCGCAATGTGAATTTAGAAAGGCCGCAAAGTAACTATCTGTTCCCTGAGGTTGGTATGCTCAAATTTCCACATACTTTGCTTTGGTCATACAAGTCAATGAATCATCTCATGTTAAAGAAGTTTTAGTCCAAGACTAAGATCATAATTCGTATGATTTGAATATCTATTTCATTATTACAGATTTCTGCTCGGGAGCTGAACACATGAAAAAGTATCCAGATGCAAAAATTTTAAGTCTTGGGATCGGTGACACAACACAGCTTATACCAGATTTTGTAGCTCATACCATGTCAGAGGTTAGTTTCTATGTCTACCCTATGTCTTAATCACCATTAAATTTTTCCAACTATTCAACTCATTTTAACCCCAAGTCTGTTAAATAAAATTGCTTAACAGGCTATATATGATATCACTCAAGATCTATTGGCTATATGTGATGTCGCTTAAGATCTGCCCTTAATAAATGTTTGCTGATATCATGTAAATACAGTTTGCACGAGACCTTTTAAACATGTAAAGGGTATAGAGGATATGGAGCTGAGCAAGGAAACAAGGTAGAAGGTTTATGCCCTTTGTATGTTGTGGCCATTTCTTTTTGGTCTGAGATAGGATAATCCATTTGAAAGAGAAACTAGCAACACTCTTAATGCTTGCTTATTAGCATGTTAGGCCGAAATTAATCACTATATAAATCAATATAGTGACACAATCAATAACCGAATACTCAAATAAGAGAATTAACAAAGTAAACTCTTATTCACAAAGCTCAGTAGATTACAAAAACTCTCTTAGTGATTTATAACTTATCACTAAGAGTTGCTGGGTTACAAGAATAATATTCTCGATGTTCTAACTCTTTTAGAGTAAACCCTAATCTGTGTTTATATACACAGTTACATGATATCTACTGATTGATTTATAATTATCTGCTTCCTAAAATAATCTAATCAGTAGTTATCCTTCTGCTGTCCTGATTTGCACAATCTTACTTGATCTTGATCTTCCTTGTTTATCCAGATCTGCTCCTGAAAATCAGCCGCCTGCAAACTCTGACCATCGATAAACTCTGATCCAGCTGGCAGTCGTTAAACTCTGATTTCCAGCTAAACTCTGATATTTGCTTCTGCACACTAAACAAGTTAGATACCTGTGACATCATCAAATATGTAACAATCTCCCCCAACTTGTACATTAGACAGAATGAACACGTTATATATATATGTACTGATGATGTCAAAAACTATCAAGGACAAATGCATGAAATAATTAATCTACAGAACTAATTACAACTTACAGGACCAGCAGAACTATCTATTAAATCAACCTATATCCAAAACTTTCTTTGACAAACTGGTTGATCAGATTTTCTTCCTTCAGCTTTAAAATCTGTATCATCTGGGCTTTAACATTTCTGAGTTCTTCAGTTTCATCCCCAGTCTGATAGATAGCTGCTCTCAAGGCATTCACCTTGCTTCTTTGCATTGCATCACCCAGCTGAATCACTCTTGGTCTGTCTGCATCATTGTTATAACCCAAGATTCTGGTGTTTGCAATAGTCTCCATCACAGAGCTATTCTTTTCCATACATATTTCAGAACCATCATCTTGAGCTATTTTTGGAACATATTCTTCATCAGACTTTATACCATAGAATCTTCTTTTCTCATTTATAGTCATCTTCATTAGATCAGACCATCTCTGAGTAGCTTCATTCTTGATTTCCAGCATATAGTGAAAGTGTTCAAGCTCTCTCAGAGATTTCAGCAATAGATCAGCTTCTGAGACTCTGTAGACTCTGTCAGACTCCAGAAATATAGCAATCTTCTCTTTGTCTCATGTGCCATCATGAGTATCCATGAGGATCTGCACTGATTCTACTTTATCTAGATCCTTTTGAGTAACAGCTTCCCCCACTTTCTCAGTCAGAGGATAAGGATCTCTGAAGGTGGTTGCTGAACTTGTTTGTATCTTCTCCTTTCTGTGACCTAGACCAGTGGTATCATAAGCTTCCTTTCCTCTGGTTCCATGAGTTTTGATTCTGGTGAGCATTGAGCTTTCCTTATACAGACTTGTACCAAGGCTTCCAAAGAGACTCTTCTTTTTCTGATCTTGAGTTTTCTCAGATTTTATCTTCAGCCAAGAGACTGTAGCATCTTCAGTCTTAGTCTTTTCTTCTGTTACTGGAACTTTAGCTTGAGCATTGTCAGAGGTTAAAGTTATATTAGAGATTGATTTATCTTCACCCTTTCTTCTTCTGGTCAATCCAGCTTCTTCTTCTTCTGTCTGATCAGAGACATCAGTGATTATATTTGCATTCCTGCTTGAAAGGCATATGTTTAGCCTATTTGTAATTAAAGAGGTACCAACTCAACTCTGATAAGAATGCAAGTTAAATAGCAAGTACTGTTGAAGGAATCCGTACGAAGAACGTCAAGTGATTTATTGAAATTATATGTCTGAAGAATTTCAGGATGCTGCTGCACACCACTGGAAGAAGTTCATTAATATGTTCAAGCCTCAGTGTACAAATAATCCTTTGTAGCACGTCCAGAAGTCCAGAAGGTATAAAGTTTTAATACTTTATTTATTCAGAAGATTCCATACTATTGTTACTAATGAAGAAGAACTACGAAGACAAAGAATCGACGAACAAGCCACATCTCAAATGTTTATTTGATAAAGAATATTTAATTCAGCTAGATACAGATGAACCAGACAGTACATTTGTGTGTCAGCTACTCTAATTAAGTATTCTGCATCAACTACAAGTGGCCGTTCAATCAAGACAAAGATCTACAAAGTTTAATCAAGCCGGAAGTCTCTGCTGATGAAGATATACAATATTATAAGTATTTATTTAATTATCTCACTATTCAAAATAATTAAATTGGTTGTATAATTTATTTATTAAATTAATTCACCTTCGAATTAATTTAATTTATGAATTTATATAATTAATATAATTAAGTGGGTAATTATCTAATATTTATATATATTAATAAAACTGTTTATTACATCACCTGACTCGGTATGACATTATTAAATAATGTCATACCGTGCCCCGTTTCCAGACTTTCTCAGAAATGACTTGAAAAAGTCATTCTAATGGCTGTAGGATGCTCATTCAGTTCGGTATGACATTCTGATTGAATGTCATACCGTTTGCTTGCATATGGTGTACACTGATATGACATAATAATGTCATACCGTGTCTTCGATTCAGGGTTTCCTGGTTGTGTGTATGACTTGAGTTATAATGACTTAAAAATGTCATACCGAAGTGATCAGAATGGCTTTTGAGTTTTATGTCATACCGAATGACTTAGTGGCCAAGTCTGAAAAGTCATACCGTGCCTATGCAGTATGACATTACTTATTTATGTCATTCCTTTCTTGTTTTAGGGCATGGCTTTGTGTAACAATGTCATATCTTCCTTTGTAATGTCATTCCTAAGCTTAAAAGTCATTCCTTTCAATGTCATACCTAGATCTAAGTGGTTTGCCTATAAATATGGCTTCACTTCTTCATTTCTCAAGTGTTCAAGCATTGTAAAAGCTTTCAAGTTGTTTGTAACTTGCAATTGTTATATCCACAGTTTTCTGTGCTTTGATCACTCGGTTGTTTTAATCACTAAGTTAGAATACATCCTGTCGAATTTATTCTACGAACTTTAGTGGACATTAAAACGAACATTATTAATTATATAACGACTTAAAACATTGTTATATTAATTAATTAAAATCTGATTAACCAGTTTAATTCAAATCAGATTATTCCGCCGCGATTATTTTGTGACGATTGTATTCAACCCCCCCTTCTACAATCGTTTC
Organism: Daucus carota subsp. sativus; assembly: GCF_001625215.2. Taxonomy (NCBI): domain Eukaryota; kingdom Viridiplantae; phylum Streptophyta; class Magnoliopsida; order Apiales; family Apiaceae; genus Daucus; species Daucus carota. The sequence continues at coordinate 6,189,622 of NC_030388.2, forward strand.
AGGACCTAACAATTGGCATCAGAGCGGTTGATACCATTTTTCCGTATCAGATCCTATACACACTCTGTAACGTCCAAATATTTTTTATTCGAATTAATTTTATTCCAAAAATTAATTTTGATTTAAAATATTTTTCTTTCAAAAATCCAAATCTCATCCAAACACTATTCACTTCAAATCCTTAAACATGAGTACACAAAAGATCAGTAGCATTAAAATCCCACCGTTCAGCAAGGAACACTTTGGCCTATGGAAGAGGCACATGTTCTTATTCCTCCGCACCGCGAACAGAAAATACATCGGGATTTTGGACAAAGGTGTTACTACTCCGATGAATGTCATATTAGCACACGAAGAGGATGGTGTGTTAATACCTCATCAGATCATTCCGAAAGAACTTTCTGAGTACACAGATGAAGAGAGTGAACAGATGAATTTAGATGATGCTCTTCAACTAATTTTGGTTGAATCTCTAGATCCAGTGATGTACAATGCTGTTGTAAATTGTACGAACGCCAAGCAAATCTGGGATACGTTAGAGATTATCAATGAAGGCTCAGAGGAAGTTAGGGAAAACAAGAAAGAGATACTGATGGCTCAGTATGAACAGTTTGGTTCCCATCCCGGTGAAGGAATTTCTGAAGTATTTATCAGACTTAATAATTTGATAAATAATTTAAATCTGAATGGGAAATTCTACGACAAGAAAGAGGTCAACATGAAGTTTCTCTTAACCCTTCCCGAACATCTGGAACACAGAATCACTGCCATCAGGGAAAGCAGAGATCAGAATGAGATTTCTCTGGAAAGACTCTACGGAGTTTTGAAAACTTATGAACTGGAGCAAGTTCAGAGTAAACAGAGATATGGCTGGGGTAAAACACAGAACCATTCGAGAGCTCTAGTTGTTGAGTCACCTGTACTGGAAGAAAAGAAGAAGGATGTTGTTGTTCCTTCTAAGACTACTCAGGAATTTGTTGTACCTGAGATGGGTCAGACTGCTTCTTCCAGTGGTGACGAAGAGTTCTATACAATGGAAGAGCTTGAACAGTTAGAAGATCAATCTCTATCCCTGTTTGCCAAGAAGTTTGGAAACATGAGATTCCGGAAGAACCCTTCCTATAAATACAAACCTACTGTTAGTAAGTTTCAGAAGGGAGGCTATTCATCTTCAACAAGCAAAGGAGGATACAAGACTGGGATGGTGGACAGAAGTAAATTTAAATGTTTCAACTGTGGTGAACCTGGACACTTTGCAACTGAGTGCAAGCAGCCCAAGGTTCAAGGAAAGAGAAAGGATTCGTATGATGAGCTGAAGCAGAAGTATGATGCCTTAGTAAGAAAGCATCATGGTACTTCTAGAGGTCAAAGCTTCAAGAGCAAATCATATCTAGCAGAAGGGAAAAGCTGGGATGATACAGATAGTGATGAAGAAGAGCATATTGGGAATGTTGCTCTCATGGTTAATGCTGGATCATCTTCACCTCCTCCTGCTGGAAGCTTTCAGGTAGATCCTACATGCCCTAAACTGTTTATGCAATTAGGACTTGAAAGAGATGATGCTATTAAAAAGATGAAAGCTGCCAATCTTAAAATTGATACTTTAGTCTTAGAAATTCATGCTTATAAGATAAATGAGATGAAAGTATTAAAACCTAAAATAGAACAATTGACTATGGATTTAGGATTACAATGTGCTAAAGTCAAAGTTCTAGAGAAAGGTGAGATTGCTTTAAGACTTCAGCTAGACGAAGAGAAAGTGAAGTGTAAAGCCTTTAAGGATGCCTCTATTATAGTCAAAGAACTTAATGATAAACAAGAGATCAAGAGAACTGTAGGAATAGGTTTTGACTATAACAAATCTGTAGGCAAGGCTAGTAACATTACTCCTTTTAAGAAGAGTGCTGAGGAGAGAGGGATTCCTTTTGTTTTGAAAGATTCCTCTAAACCATTGTTTAAAACCTCAGAGGCTGAACCTCTTTTAGAAACTCCTATTGTCATTAGATATGAACTGAAACAGGAGGACCTTAAATTGAAAGAGAGTAATGAGAAGAGAGATGAGATTTTGACAAACCTGAAACCAATCAAAGTGAAAGGCAATGTTAGGTTGCCTAAAGCTGGTTTAGGTGTCAACTCTGAAAGAACCAAATTCAACAAGCCTAATAGTTTCGTGAACAGTAAGAACAGAGATAACAGATGTCATTCTACTGAGAACTTTAAAACTGTTAACAAAGTTAGAGTAGAATCTGTTGATGTTCCTACTGTGATGACTGATATTCCTGTTGCTCCTACATTTGATTCATGTCATAAATTCTGTGGTGTTGATAACTGTATGCTCTGTGCTTTCAATACTATGTCTGCTTATTTTAAAAATTTGCATGCTAAAAATGAAAACACGACACCAAGACAACACACAAACCACAAGCATGCTAGATCAAAGACTGCTAGTCCTCCTCGAGTTAGGAAGGAAACTTATGTTCCAAAGCCTAAAACCAAGGTTTATAAGGCTTTTATTAAGGAAGTAAGTTCAGTCAAGAGTGAGCCAAATATCAGCCCAAGAGGCTCTGTTGTATTACCTAATAGAAATCAGTTCTTTAAGACTGCCGGACCCAATCAAGTGTGGGTCCCAAAGACTGTCTAATCAAGTTGTCTTTTGCAGGGTGCCAGTGGAGTTGTTCGTGTTACCTGGGTGCTTGACAGTGGAGCGTCAATGCACATGACTGGCAATAGATCCCTCCTGGAAGACATAAGAGAAGGAGCTGGCCCTACAGTCAGTTTTGCTGATAATAGCAAAGGTCGTACTGTGGGATATGGCAAGTACAAAATTGGAAGGATTATCATAGAAGATATTGCAATAGTTGAAGGACTTCAACATAATCTCCTCAGTGTCAGTCAATTCTGTGACAAAGGATATTATGTTCATTTTGAAAAGGAGATATGTATCATTAAACATATCAAGGATAAGCGTCCTTCACTATGTGGCATAAGGAAAGGCAATATATTCGTAGCTGATTTGTCTTCAGGACCAGGAAACGAAGTTCATTGTTTCTACGCCAAAGCGTCTGTTGAAGATAGTTGGTTATGGCATAAGAAGCTCTCACACCTCAACTTCAAAACCATGAACTCTCTAGTTAAGAGAGATCTAGTGAGAGGCTTGCCTTCCCTGGAATTCTCAACTGATGATCTTTGTGAAGCTTGTCAGAAAGGAAAAGCAAAGAGAGCATCTCACAAAGGCAAAACCATCAATACCATTACAGATCCACTTCATTTGTTGCATATGGATTTGTTTGGCCCTGTGAATGTTGCATCCATTGATGGAGGAAGATATGCCTTGGTTATTGTGGATGATTTCTCAAAGTTTACTTGGGTTTACTTCCTGGCTTCTAAGGATGAAACCCCGTTGACAGTGATTGATCATATAAAGTTAGTTGAATTGGATAGAGGTGTGCCAGTCAAAGCTGTAAGGTCAGACAATGGCACAGAATTCAAGAATCAAACTCTAATCAACTTTTACTCTGAAAAGGGAATTAGAAGGCAGTATTCAGCTCCAAGGACTCCTCAGCAGAATGGAGTCGTCGAAAGAAAGAATCGTACATTGATTGAAGCTGCAAGGACTATGATTGCTGAAGCAAAGCTTCCACTGTACTTTTGGGCTGAAGCTGTGTCTACTGCCTGCTATACCCAGAATAGAACTTTGATCAACAAGGATCATATGAAAACTCCATTTCATCTGTATAACAACAAGAAGCCTTATGTCAAACATCTTCATGTATTTGGAGCCAAGTGTTATGTTCTCAAGGATGGTGAAGAGAACTTGAACAAGTTTGAGCCAAAGGCATCTGAAGCAATTTTTGTTGGTTATACAAACAATGCTTATAGAGTTTTTGTAATTGATACTCTGTCAGTGAAAGTTAGTGTCAATGTAACATTTGATGACACTAAACTACCAAGTTTACAATCTGCTGATCCATCTGAATCTCTGAGGTTTGACAACTATCCAGATTCTGATTCAGATGATGATGTGCCACCTGAGCTTGCAACAGGTGATGACAACAATGATAATGATCCAGGCAATGGTGGAGGAAATGGCAATAATGCTGGAGATTCCACTAATGCTAGTGGTGGATCATCAAGTCAACCTGGCAACAGCTCAGGGGGAGCTGGTGGATCAACTAGTCATACACATCAGCCTAATGATGATACTGCTGAATCATCAAGGACACAACTTCCAAGGGAAAGGATTTGGAGCAGAGATCATCCCTTTGATCTGATTATTGGTGATCCTGATGTTGGTGTAAGGACTAGAAGTGCTACGACAAACGAATGTCTATTCTCTGGTTTTCTTTCACAATTAGAACCAAAGAAAATAGATGAAGCACTTGCTGATCCTGATTGGGTTCTTGCCATGCAAGAAGAACTCAATCAATTTGAGAGACAAGAAGTCTGGGCCCTGGTTCCAAGACCAAAAGGAAAGTCTACAATTGGATCTAGATGGGTCTTCCGTAACAAGTTAGATGGTGATGGCATTGTTGTAAGAAACAAAGCCAGACTGGTTGCAAAAGGTTATTCTCAGGAAGAAGGAATTGACTACGATGAAACCTATGCTCCAGTTGCTCGTCTTGAAGCCATCAGAATATTTCTTGCATTTGCTGCACACTCCAACTTCAAGGTTTATCAGATGGATGTGAAAAGTGCATTTCTGAATGGAAAGCTAGAAGAAGAAGTATATCTGGAACAGCCCCCTGGCTTTGAAAATCCAGAATTTGCTGATTTTGTGTACTTCCTATTCAAAGCTGTCTATGGGCTTAAGCAATCACCAAGGACATGGTATGACACCCTCTCTGAATTTTTAATTGAAAATAAATTTACTAGAGGTGTCATAGACAAAACTCTCTTTTACAAATTGCATGATAATGATATGATATTTGTTCAAATATATGTTGATGATATTATATTTGGTTCTACTAACGATAACTTGTGCAAGAGATTTGCTAAGTTGATGCAGAGTAACTATGAGATGAGTATGATGGGTGAGTTGTCCTACTTCCTTGGTCTTCAAGTAAGCCAAAAGGAAGATGGAATATTCATTTGCCAATCCAAGTATGTCAGAGATCTTCTTCGAAAGTACAATTTAGAAGACTCTTCCCCGGCAAAGACACCCATGGCCACTGCCACAAAGCTTGACCAGGATAAATCTGGTAAGAAAGTTGATATCACAAGCTATCGAGGTATGATTGGCTCTTTACTTTATCTTACTGCAAGTAGACCAGATATCATGTTTGCAACATGTTTATGTGCTAGGTTTCAGGCTGATCCTAAGGAATCACATCTTATAGCCGTCAAAAGAATCTTTAGATATCTTAAGGGTACACCTGGTTTAGGTATTTGGTACCCTAAGAATACTGGTTTTGACTTAACCGGCTATACAGATTCTGATTATGCAGGTTGCAGGATTGACAGAAAGAGTACGTCTGGAAGTTGTCAATTTCTAGGACGTCGATTGGTTTCCTGGTACAGCAAGAAGCAACACTCAGTATCCACTTCTACTGCTGAAGCTGAGTACATAGCTGCTGGCAGTTGCTGTGCTCAGATTCTCTGGATCAGAAACCAATTAAATGATTATGGTATGTCTGTCGACAAAATTCCAATATTTTGTGACAATACCAGTGCCATAGCCATTTCAAACAATCCAGTGCAACACTCCAGGACCAAGCACATAGATATCAGGTATCATTTTATTCGAGAACATGTCATGAATGGTACTGTGGTGTTACATTTCGTACCCACAGCTGATCAGATTGCAGACATCTTCACTAAACCACTTGATGAATCCACTTTCTCTAAGTTGGTTTGTGAGCTAGGGATGTTAAATATGCCATGATTCTCTTTGTATGTAGCTTATATGTATTTTATATATTATTATATATTTTTTGAATTTTCTGTGTAATTATATCTATTTTATTTGATTTTATATAATTGTTTGTAAATTATCTGATAATTTTATGTGTAATTATGCATGTTCATATCTGTCTCTATAATTTTCTAAGTGCTGCATACTCCCCTGTTATATTCTCCATGCATTTAGATAATTATATGTATCTATTTTGTATTTTTCAAAATTAATTAAACATAAATATTTGATTTTAAGTTAATTCATTTAATGAATTAAAGTTAAATTCATAAGTATTTATATTTAATTAAAGTTGAATTTTACAAAATATATGTGCACTATATTGTATATTATGTGTATTAGATTTTTGATTTTATGTGCTAAAGGTTTTATTGTTTTTAAATAATCAAAAATCATAATATATTTATTTTGTTTTGTTAAATCTGTCTTAAGGCTCGGTATGTCTTTTTCTTAAAAAGACATACCGCCTTTACCTTCTTCTGTACACTTCCTTGCGCGGTATAACTTTCCTTAAGAAAGTCATACCGAGCTCTTCACCCTCCACATGCCATATATATGATATTTCGGTATGACATTTAACCTCAATGTCATACCGCACTACTCAATTAGTCATACTCACAATCTTGGTATGACATTACTTTGAAAAGTCATACCGACCAACGCAGTTTGGTATGACTTAACTTAGTAATGCCATACCATTTCACTTCATCTCCCTCAATACTCAACTCGACTGCCATTGCTCTCCCTTCGACTTTTTCAAGTTTTCGTGGTAAAACTTGCTGGTTACATCTCTTTCAAGCTTGAATGCTTGCTGGTTACATCTATTAATCAAGAAATCAAGTCGAATTGCTGCTGAAATTTTGAAAATTTCGAAACCCTTTCGACCGAGTCGACTGAGTTGACCGATTTCGAACGATTCTAGCCGGATTTTGAACGAGTTTGTAGCGATTTCGTGTTTACAGAACTGAGTTTTGACAGTATTGATCGATTTGTGACATGTTGTCTAATAAGTGTTTGAAACCCTTGTTCTTGACTTCGAACTTTAGGGTTTTGTGAAGCATATTGGGGATTTTTGGATTAAGTGTGATTAAGGCCGTGTTTGGGGCTGTGATTAAGCCATTTTAAGATTAATTAAGTTTTAATTCGAATTTACTCAATTAATTCGAATTATTAATTAATTAATTGATTAATATTTATTTATTAATTGAAATTTGTGAGAAATTTGAAAATTATTATTTTATTTGAAAAATTCTCACTTAATTCAATTTTAAAAAAAAAAAATGGCCGGTCGCTTTGTAATTGAGGAGACTAATTTGAATGGATTTTTCGACCCCGAGGCCAGTTTGGCTCGTTTTAGACCGTGGGTCCGGTTTCTGAATAGCCAGTCGCTCGTCAGCACTGCTATTATAGCTCATGCAGACCTCCAGATACAGCCAATTCAGGACTTCTACTCGACAGCCCTGAATACTACTTTGTTGGATAATCATCGGGTTTCTGGAGATATACACGGAGGACGTACGATTACTATCAGCACTGATGATGTGAATAGGATTTTGGGATTTCCAAGGGAGAATTTTGCTGAACTCCCTACTGAAGCTGAACTCACCAATTTCTTCGAGACAATCTTATATCAGGGAGAGATCAATTTGCCTAGAATGTTGAAAGGCAATCTGAAGCCTGAGTGGGATCTTTTCTTCGACACTTTGGCTAAAGTGTTTGCTCCGACCACTCGCAAGAACTTTAATGTAATAACCTCGCTGCTTCAGAAGATTGGGTTCAGCATTGTTTATAATCGTCGGATTAACTTTGGAAAGCTTATTCTTCAAGCCATTCTTTCCAAGTTGGGACCTCTTAGGAACAGATCTGTTGAACAGAACGCAAAGGTTTCCTGTTTCTATCCTCGCTTTATCATGTTGTTTCTAAATGATAAGATGACTGACGCTGAGAAGGAACACTACTCCAACTCTCCTGTGGCACAAGTTCCTCGTGCCTGCACCAAACTTATGACTCAGTTGGATAACAAGAACAAATTTGCAGCTATTCCCCTTGTCACTACTCCTTACATGCTACAAATGTTCAATGCTCCTCTTCAACCGTATCAACTTCAAGTGGCTCCTCCACCTCAACCTCAGCAACAACAACAGCAGCAGCAACCTCAAGAACCTCAACCCCTGCAGATTCAACAACCTACACAACACCATCAACAACAACTTCATCATCAACAACAACTTCTACAACAACAACAACAGCAGCATTCACCTCAACAATCCCAAGAAGCACAATCTTCACACCATTCATCCAACCAATCATCATATCACTCCCCTATCCATCAACAAGAACAATCTAACCCTTCATTTGAAGATCAAACTTTGGATTATGATCTCTTCGAGCATCAACCATCTTCATCTGAACCTCTCCCACATCAAACACAATCCCAAATCATCCCACAAACACAATCTACCTCACAACCCCTTCCCTCTGACTCTCCTATCAACCCAGAGCTGCAGTCCTTCCGTCAGGACCTACAGGTAGCTCAGGTACTTTCGAACTTGTCATCTAATTTTAATGTTGATACGTCAGATTATGGTTGTGATCTTGTTTGTGACCTTGATTTTGTTTTCCAGTCTACCAGCAATGAACCTGACAACACACAGGTTCATAACCTAGCTGACGATTCAATTCAACAAACTCTCGTTTCTCCAAACACATCAACCAACATTTCAATGCAACCTGTTCGTAAAGTTGCAAGGAAACGGAGTTCGAGTAGTTTAATGAGTCAACCCACAGCTCTGTCTCCATCAAAGAAGCAAAGGGTGGAAACCTTGGAGACAACTGTAGCCTCATCTGTACCTTCCCAACAAGGCTCAGATTTTGAAATGGCAGATAAGCAGTCTCTGGACCCATTCTCTCTACAGGATGTGGCCATTGAAATTGACCGTCCGGCCGCGGTAACTTGTACAGAGTCAAGCACTGCGCTAGCACTCACGCTAGTGCCAGCCCAAACAGATACACAGGTTACTATGTTTACTGAGTGCACAGATTTTCAAAATCAATGTATTATTTATGAAAACTTTGCTGATCTCCCTTTCTTTTCTGATCAGGCGGAACTTGGCAGCGTGCAAGTTAATCTGCCCTCACAGGCGTCCGGAGGACAATTTGTTCCTCCACTACCTTTGAACCCATCTCAGGGGACATTGGTAGTATATACAGGTACAGCAGGCAGAGTGAATGAACAGAGTGATGTAAGGCAAACACCGAGCGATACACATGCACGTGAGGCTAGTGAAACAGCTTTGAGTGTACGTGAGGTGAGTGCACACACTAACCCTGCTCTGTTTGAGGAACAAATGGCAAAGCTAAGAGCTGAGCTTGCCAGAATGATTGCTGAGAACGAGAAGCTCAAGGGTGCACAGTTGGTGACCCTGGAACAGAAAGCTGAGGAGAGGCCATCCAGTTCCTACAGGGATGAGCTTAAAGAGGAAATACATGAGTTGGCTGTTGAAATGAGGTCTAATCATGAACTTTACATGTCCAAATTTGAGACCATCGACAGCAAGTTAGATCAACTCCTCAGAAACTCAAACAAATCTGATGATCAACCCTCTGGAGAGGATCCCTCAACTAAGGGGGAGAATAGAGAAGACAAAGGTGACAGGGATGATAGAGGAAATAGCTCAAATCAAAGCAACAAGGATAATACCACTTCTGGATCTGCCCCTGACAAAGAAACTCATAAGTCTAAAGGCAAAGAACCGTTACATCAGTCCGACAATGTTTTCAATTCTGATAGTTATGATGACTATCCACAGGATATGGATGATGATGACATCTTCGATGCTACCTATCGTCAAGCAGAAGAAGAAGAAGGTAAATTTGATGAGGGTTATTTGTTTCAGGATGAAGAACCTGTTGACCCAGAACATGAGGAGAATGTCCGGAAGTTCAAAGCTGAAAATGAAGCTAGGAAGCGTAAGCTTCGTGATTTCCAAAAACTTCTAGAGGACAAGTTGATCACAGAAGAACAAATCAAGATCGAGAAACAGAAAATCTATGATGCTGCAATCAAGCAGAAGAATCTTGATATAAGGAGGAAAGAAGGAAAAAGCTGGGACATTGCAAGAAGAATCTTTAATGGACCTCAAAGGGAGCCTTTCGACGACAACAAGTTCTTATCTCTGATCTATGATCTTAGAGAGGTAAACCCTGACGAGGATGTCTTTATGCATGCCTTTGCTTTGGAATTAAATTATGTGACTGTGGGGGTCAACAATTTGTTAGAGCAATGGGAGCTAATTGTCTATACACAGAGGAATGGTTCTTTCAGACTATCTGTCGAATCTCTGAAATCATTCTCTGTATCTGAGCTCTGGGTGCTTCGAAACAAGGTTAGGAGAAGCTCCAACCTGAATGAACTTCTTCGTGACAAACTGCTGGAACAAGCTGTATTCAACAGTCCTCAGGTTGTCAGGAATCCTTATTGTGTTAAGTTCGTTCACAAGGAGATCTTCAGCACTGTCTATCTCAACGAAGAAGCCTTGCCAAAGTATCCAGCTAAACAACTTGCTCTTGCCTCCACTCTTTTAAGAACCAAGGGCTTTGCTTCTAAAGCTAAGTCTGATGCTGATGATGTGATTCTTGCTTACTGCACTCGAAAGAATGTTGCTCAGTACTTTCGAAGGATGAAAAATGTTACAAAATCTCAGCCATCGGACTTCCGCGAAGACCCTGTGGATTTGGAAGTACTTCATCAACTGGCTCTGGCAAAGGAACGAAAGAAGCGTGGTGAATCCACTACATCTGAAGTGCCAACCAGGGAAGAACCATCAACTCCTATCCTTCACACTTCTGATATCGAAGAAGGAGAAGTTGATCTTTAGATTCATTAGGGATTTGTAATATATGTTCAATAAGAACATCCTTTTGAAATCTAATGTAATCTGTTGAATTCTGGTGAATGTTTAATGAAATACCAGAAACTTTTTGCTATTTTACAATTCATGGTTAATCCTTTGTCTTATCAGTTAGTTGAGTTATCCTCTCGATAATTTGCATGTTATGTTAACAAACAAATAGGGGGAGATTGAAAGGCATATGTTTAGCCTATTTGTAATTAAAGAGGTACCAACTCAACTCTGATAAGAATGCAAGTTAAATAGCAAGTACTGTTGAAGGAATCCGTACGAAGAACGTCAAGTGATTTATTGAAATTATATGTCTGAAGAATTTCAGGATGCTGCTGCACACCACTGGAAGAAGTTCATTAATATGTTCAAGCCTCAGTGTACAAATAATCCTTTGTAGCACGTCCAGAAGTCCAGAAGGTATAAAGTTTTAATACTTTATTTATTCAGAAGATTCCATACTATTGTTACTAATGAAGAAGAACTACGAAGACAAAGAATCGACGAACAAGCCACATCTCAAATGTTTATTTGATAAAGAATATTTAATTCAGCTAGATACAGATGAACCAGACAGTACATTTGTGTGTCAGCTACTCTAATTAAGTATTCTGCATCAACTACAAGTGGCCGTTCAATCAAGACAAAGATCTACAAAGTTTAATCAAGCCGGAAGTCTCTGCTGATGAAGATATACAATATTATAAGTATTTATTTAATTATCTCACTATTCAAAATAATTAAATTGGTTGTATAATTTATTTATTAAATTAATTCACCTTCGAATTAATTTAATTTATGAATTTATATAATTAATATAATTAAGTGGGTAATTATCTAATATTTATATATATTAATAAAACTGTTTATTACATCACCTGACTCGGTATGACATTATTAAATAATGTCATACCGTGCCCCGTTTCCAGACTTTCTCAGAAATGACTTGAAAAAGTCATTCTAATGGCTGTAGGATGCTCATTCAGTTCGGTATGACATTCTGATTGAATGTCATACCGTTTGCTTGCATATGGTGTACACTGATATGACATAATAATGTCATGCCGTGTCTTCGATTCAGGGTTTCCTGGTTGTGTGTATGACTTGAGTTATAATGACTTAAAAATGTCATACCGAAGTGATCAGAATGGCTTTTGAGTTTTATGTCATACCGAATGACTTAGTGGCCAAGTCTGAAAAGTCATACCGTGCCTATGCAGTATGACATTACTTATTTATGTCATTCCTTTCTTGTTTTAGGGCATGGCTTTGTGTAACAATGTCATATCTTCCTTTGTAATGTCATTCCTAAGCTTAAAAGTCATTCCTTTCAATGTCATACCTAGATCTAAGTGGTTTGCCTATAAATATGGCTTCACTTCTTCATTTCTCAAGTGTTCAAGCATTGTAAAAGCTTTCAAGTTGTTTGTAACTTGCAATTGTTATATCCACAGTTTTCTGTGCTTTGATCACTCGGTTGTTTTAATCACTAAGTTAGAATACATCCTGTCGAATTTATTCTACGAACTTTAGTGGACATTAAAACGAACATTATTAATTATATAACGACTTAAAACATTGTTATATTAATTAATTAAAATCTGATTAACCAGTTTAATTCAAATCAGATTATTCCGCCGCGATTATTTTGTGACGATTGTATTCAACCCCCCCCCCCTTCTACAATCGTTTCAGGACCTAACACTGCTTAGCTTTATCATCCTCTGAGAAGGATTCTCTGATGCTTTCTTGACAATTGACTTCTTGATCACAGGAGGAATAGGAGGAACTCCATCAACAGTTTTCTTTCCTTTGTCTTTTGAATCAGACTCAGATTGAGTTTGAGACCTGGTTCTTGGTCTGTTGATATCAGTGTAGTTCACCTCACTAATTACTATCCCTTTTTGCTTTGGATTCTTCTGTTTCTGTGAGGGATCAGTAACTTGTTTTTGCTCATCAGACTTTGTCTTGCTGATCTTCATCTTCTCAGCAGCTAGTCTTTCTTCCTCAAGTCTGATGGCTTCTATATCCACTCCTGGATTTTCTTTTTCAAATATCTTCCTTGCTACAACTTCATCAATAGCTTGCAAAGAAGGAGATTTGTAGAATAGGGTGGTTTTTCTGCCTCTGAACTTCAGAGTTTGGCAGAACTTCTGAGACTCAGGGTCTCCAGCTTCAATCAGCTTATCTTATCCAGGAATCGGATCTTCTTTCTTCTTCTCAACCTCAGAGTTCACAAGAGCTATTTCTTTAGATATGACATCAGAAACTCTGACTGCTTCACTTATGCTCTGAACTTGAGACATAACAGTCAGCTCCATAGACTTGTGTTTCTGTTGAGAATCTCTGGATCTCTCAGAGTTTACACCCTTATAACTCCTTTCCTTATCCTTGATTTGCAGCAGCTTTAACTGCTTTTCAGCAATCTCCCTATTGCCTTCTTCATCACCATCTGGCTTTTTCTTTGTGATCTGCTGGTCAGATTTGCATTTGTCTTTAGATATTTTCTCCCCCTTTTTGACATCAGCAAACAGACCAGTCTAAAGTTGATTAACAAACTGGCTAAAGGAAATAAGTACAACGAGGTTCCACTTATTGTTACACCTTTTATGTCGGAAAGCTTTAATGCTCAACGTGTCCCTTACCAAGTTCAAGTAGCTCAGCCACAACAACATCAACAACAACAGCAGCAAGATCAGCAACTTCAACTTCAACTCCAAAAACCACCTCAACCTCAAAATCAACAACAACAACAATCACCACATCACACCCCTGAACAATCACCAGTTCAATCGCCTATCCCCCAACGACAATTTCCATCATATGAAGATGAGCCTCTACCTATTGACTTCTTCGAAGCTCAACCATCTTCATCTGCACCCACACAACCTACCACTCAACCACAATACTCTCCACAAACACAATCAACCTCACAACCACTGCCATCAGATTCTGCTATCGACCCTGATCTTCAAGCATTCAGAGATGACTTACAGGTAGCTCAGGTACTTACTGACTTCTCATCTAACTTTAATATTGATATCTCTGATTATGGTTGTAACTTTGACTTGTTTTGCCAGCCTGCCAGCAATGAACCTGACAACACACAGGTTCAAACCCTGCTGATGATTCAATTCAACAAATTGTCTCTTCTCCAAACACTTCAACCAACACTACTTCAAAACCTGTTAAGAAGGTTGCCAGAAAGAGGAGTTTGAGTAGTTTGATGAGTCAACCCGCAGCTCTGTCTTCTCGAAAGAAACAAAGAGTAGAAGCCTCGGAGACAACTGCAGCCACATCCTCGCCTTCCCAAAAGGGCTTGGACACTGATATGGCAATACAGTCTCTGGATTCATTCTCTCAACAGAATGAAGCCATTGAAGTTGACCGTCCAGCCACGGTATCCTGTACAGAGTCTAGCACTGCTCTAGCACTCACGCTAGTGCAAAATCAACCCAATACACAGGTTACTACACTTTCTGAGAGCACAATTTTTCAACATAAAGTTACTATGTATGAAAACTTTGCTGATCACTCTTTCTTTCATGATCAGGAACTGCTTGGCAATGTGCAAGTAGATTTGCCGTCACTGGCTTCCGGAGGACAATTTGTTCCTCCACTACCTTTGAACCCATTTCAGGGAACATTGGTAGTATACACAGGTACAGCTGGAAGTGTGAATGATATGAGTGACGTGAAGCAAACACCAAGCGATACACATGCACGTGAGGCTAGTGAAACAGCTCTGAGTGTACGTGAGGTGAGTGCACACACTAACCCAGCTCTGTTCGAGGAACAAATTGCTAAGATACAAGCTGAACTTGCCCGGATGATTGCTGAAAATGAAAGATTGAAAGGTGCACAACTGGTCACCTTAGAAAAGAAAGTAGAGGAGGAGCCATCCAGTTCGTACAGGGATGAGCTCAAAACTGATATCCATTGTTTGACTGTCGAAATGAGATCCAACCATGAGCTCTACATGTCTAAATTTGATGAAATCGACAGCAAACTGGATCAACTTCTCAGGAACTCCAAGTCTGATGCTCCAACCTCCGGAGAGGATCCCTCAACTAAGGGGGAGAATAGAGACAAGGGAGGAGAAGACAAAGGAAACAGCTCCAACCAGAGTAACAAAGGGAACACAAACACCAACACTTCTGATTCTGCACCTGGCAGAGAAACTGAAAAGTCAAAAGGCAAACAACCCATGCATCAACAGGAAGACAATTATGATGCCTTTCATAAGGAAATGGATGATGATGATGATGTGTTTGATGCCACTTACTGCCAAAATCATGAATATGGTGCATTTGATGAAGCTTATGTGTTCCAGACTGAAGAGGAAGCTGTGGATCAAGAACATGAGGAGCTTGTGAGAAAGTTTAAACAGGAGAATGAAGCTAGAAAGAGAAAGCTCAGGGACTTTCAAAAGCTTCTGGAGGACAAGCTCATTACTGAAGAGGAAATCAAGAAGGAAAAGCAAAAGATCTATGATGCTGCCTGTGTGCAGAAGAATCTTGATGTTAAACATAAAGTTGGTAAGAGTTGGGACATTGCTCGCAGAATTTTCAATGGACCTCAGAGGGAACCCTTCGATGACAGGAAGTTCATGTCTCTTATCTATGATCTAAGGGAGGTAAACCCTGATTAGGACTTGTTTATGCATGCCCTTTCTCTTGAGTTGTGGTACATTACTGTTGCAGTCGGGAATCTGCTAGATGAATGGGAGCTCATCATATACACAAGGAGAAACGGAACATTCAGACTCTCAGTTGAATTTCTAAAGTCATTCACTGTGACTGAGCTCTGGGTGCTTCGTAACAAAGTCAAGCGAAGCTCTAATTTGAATGAACTCCTTCGAGACAAGCTGATGGAACATGTTGATTTCAATAGCCCTCAGATTGTCAAGAATCCTTATTGTCTGAAGTTCATCAATGACGACGTCATAAACACCTTGTATCTGAATGATGAGTCCTTCCCCAAGTACCCTGTAAACCAACTGATCCTTGCATCTACTCTCCTTAGAACCAAGGGATTCGCTTCGAAAGAGAAGGCTGATGCTGATAAAGTTATAGCTGACTAGTGTCTTCGGAATGGTATTTCTAAATACACAAGGAAGATGAAGCAAGTCACAAAGACTCAGCCTGCTGACTTTCAGGAGGACCCTGTGGATTTGGAAGTTATGCATCAACTGGCTCTGGCAAATGAAAGGAAGAAACGTGGTGAAGCCACTACTACAGAACAGCCAACCAGAAATGAACCTTCAACTCCTATTCTTCACAACTCTGATGCTGAAGAAGTAGAAGTTGATCTGTAGATTAATATAGGGTATTGTAACATATGTTCTAAATGAACACCCCTTTTGTAATCTACTTATTATGTTTGAATCTGGTAAATGTTTAATGAATACCAGAAACTTTTGCTATTTATCTTTCAATGTTTAATCCTTTGTCTTATCAGTTAGTTGAGTTATCCTCTCGACAATTTGCATGTTATATTAACAAACAAATAGGGGGAGATTGAAAGGCATATGTTAAGCCTATTTGTATTTAAGAGGAATCAACTCAACTCTGATAAGAAAGCAAGTAAATAGCAAGTACTGTTATCCGGAATCCGTACGAAGAACGTCAAATGATTTATTGAAGATTTTATGTCAGAAGAATTTCAGGATGCTGCTGCAAACCACTGGAAGAAGTTCATTAAAATGATCAAGCCTCAGTGTACAAATAATCTTTTGTAGCACGTCCAGAAGATCAGAAGGTATAAAGTTTCAATACTTTATTTATTCAGAAGATTCCATTATTGTGTCTACAAATGAAGAAGAACTCAGAAGACGAAGAATCGACGAACAAGTCACAGCTTAATTGTTTAAATGACAAGGAATATTTAATTGAGCTAGTTAGATATGAACTAGACAGTACATTTGTGTATCAGCTCATCAGATTAAATTATTCTACGTCAAAAGAAAGTGGCCGTTCATTCAAGTCGAAGATCTTAATTGTCTACAGAAGACTGAAGACTCTGAAGAAGAAGAAGAAAAGGGATAATTGATTATCTAATTATTTAATCCACTACTCAAAATAATTATATATGATGTGTAATTTATTTATTAAATTAATTCTATCTCGAATTAATTTAATTTATGAATTTATGCCTTGAATATAATTAAGTGGATGTTAATTGGTTAATTAATTAAAGAAATATAAGCAATTGTCTTGTTGGAATACAAGGTAAGACAATCAGGATGATTGTCTTGCATAAACAACAAGGTAAGACAATCTTCCAGATTGTCTTACCGTGTAAATCCTCTTCCAACACACGGTAAGACAATCTGTCAGATTGTCTTACCGTCCCATACAATTGTCTTACCGTGTGGATGCCAAGACAATCCTTCTGATTGTCTTACCGTGTGGCTTCCATGACAATCCTTATGATTGTCTTACTGTTTTGTGTGTAAGACAATCCTACAGATTGTCTTACCGTGTCCTAATTGTCTTATCGTGTCCCTGGGATTGTCTTACCACTTCAGATTGTCTTACTAAGCTATAGACAATGCTTATGATTGTCTTACCTTGTGTTTTTCAGCAAGACAAAGTGCTTAATTGTCTTAGCAACCACTAGATTGTCTTTGCCACCATTGTCTTGCCTAGTTCTTGAGATTTGCCTATAAATATGGTTCATTCTCATTCATTTGTAAGTGTTCAAAGTGCTTGTAAGCTTTCAAGTTGTGCTAAACTTGCTATTCGTTAAATCCACAGTTTACTGTGCTTTGATCATTCGGTTGTTTTGTTCCGCTGAGTTAGAATACTTTCTGTCAAATTTATTCTACGAACTAGTGGACATTAAAACGAACCATATTAATTATATAACGACTTTCACATTGTTATATTAATTAATTAAAATCTGATTAACAAATTTATATTCAATCAGATTATTCCACCGCGATTATTTTTAAGTGACGATTGTATTCAACCCCCCCTTCTACAATCGTTCCAGGACCTAACAAAGACTCTTATCACGAAACAGAATATATTAGAAATACATATTAATTTGGCATATGTGTAATTTTGTGACATGCTGGGCGAATTAAAACTTATATGACTTCATATGGTACCAGTGTTGGCTACTCAAATTGTGGGGAGCCTGGTGGCTTGAGGTTTTTTAATTAATTATTTGATGCAAGGAAATGTTTAGAGAACCTAAACTATGCAAACATCTGCATATAAAGTTTTAAATATTGAATTCAACTGCAAAACTTTTTTAATCCACAAGGAACTATACTTGCTCATTTCTGCTAATGCTGCGTTTACCTCTTTGCAGGTATAAGGGATTTTATGAGTATGCTAAAATAGAGGGACTTGAAGTTGGTGCACCAGTAGGACTTGACGTTTTGATTGATGGGACAGTTCCGACAGGTATACTTTCTGCACTTTTACCACCTTAATTACATGGGTCGAACTATTAAAGAATAATAATTTCTAAATTATATGCTAAAAAAGTTTCGTGCTAATGATTTCCAATAATAAAATTGCTAATAATAAAATTGCTTTATTATTATTAAAGTATTTCTAAATTATATGCTAAAACAATTCCGTACGAAACTAGGTAGTAAATTCTAAATTATATGCTAAAACAGTTTCGTGCTAATGCATGGGTGATATGGAGCTGAAGAAGCATATGAATGGACGCCTAAAGATCTTTTGATTTTGACTTCATAGTAGGATATGAGTTTAGATACATTAACTTTAGGTGAGTAGAAAAATAGTAATTGTGTGGTTTCTGCAGGTTTTAATTGTATAGTATAATAATATTTTGGCTTCTGCCTTTTATTTCTGTATTTGGAGTGTTGTGGAAATTTGCATAGATATGAACTTGATTCTGCTTGCAGGCGCAAGTGATACTGGGAGTTGTAACCTCCTTCAACTTGCATTGATTAGATATGTGGTCACATTTTTTAGCCTTCTTAGTGTATTTAGATGTCTGAGTATATAAAATTAAATTGATTCCTAATACAGAGTTCGGCCTGACATCGCCTCCCAAAAAGCCGCACCCTACAGGATCACGTGCAAAAATGATCCTCACAATAGATTTCTAGAACAGAGGAATCAAGCTATCCTTGAGTTGATCTCTTTGTTTCTCTACTGAATTTTCATATAAATTTAGTTTTATTTTCTTACTAAGGAGTTTAGATGTATTTTTTGTTGAACAAATATTATATTCTTTAAATTTTTTTAGAGTTGGAACCTTGATTGCAGCTGTTCATATTTTTTTTTATCCCTTCAAAGATAATAATAGGTTAAATAATATGTAAAATGATAATAGAGCTCCGCCAAATTATCTCTAAAAGGCATTTCACGGGTGCTTAGGTTGGGTTTCAGCTTGCGTACATGTTAATAGACTTAATCACGTTAGTAGCAGTGTTGGATTTTTTAAGGGTGTTTGATTGAAATTACATGAACCTTTATTTCCTATTACATTCACTAGATAAAGGATACATAACAGCGTGTTTGCTTTCCTCTATAACTGTTCAATAAATGCACACTTGAATTATATGCTAGAAAGCATACAGGTCTGACATTTGGTGTTAGATTATAGTTGTATGACTAATGACTTTGACTTTACATGTTCTTGAAACAATTGAGGTATTGAATGTCAGATGAGCAGTATTTAATGTGATAGATGTAAATTTATTCAAATCTTGCCTGTTTCAAGCCCTTGGAACTGAGAAAAATTTTCAGTGCATTCAGGATGATAATCTCACAGGGAATACAACATCAGTTGATGTAGCAACCACAACAAATATGGAGGCGCTCGCTGCCATAGGAAGTAAGCTGTTGGAGAAGTCTGTAGCCAGGGTGAATATCGAGCAATACAGGAGCATAAGCATTTGAGCATGTGGTTGGAGAAGGTGCTAATTCTGATGCTCTAACTCGCTTTGCCAAGCTGCTTTCTGATGAAAGGAAGATCCGCATAGCTAATTAGGTAAACAGGATGAATGTTGTTACTCTCAGAGAAAATATCAGTTGATTGGTTATTGAGCTCGGTTACAGGATATCGTAAACCTGTGCTTGCAAATGACTGGACCACTAAACTGTAGTCGATATTGGTACCTTAATACAACCAATCATTTCTAGATGTGTGAAACTTGACATGGTAGACATTTAAATAACTCTATACAATGTGTTCGTTTCCTCTTTATACCTAAGCCTTTCTGTACTTTGCTAAAACTATTTTTTAACATTCTTTGTGAAATGGTTGCTGTGAGTTCCTTTTTTTTATACATAAAATCAGTGAAT
Organism: Daucus carota subsp. sativus; assembly: GCF_001625215.2. Taxonomy (NCBI): domain Eukaryota; kingdom Viridiplantae; phylum Streptophyta; class Magnoliopsida; order Apiales; family Apiaceae; genus Daucus; species Daucus carota. Next base: position 6,209,730 of record NC_030388.2, read on the forward strand.
TCATTTATTTTGGCTTTTTTTTTTCAGAGTCTATCTATCAGGATCACATATTGTTCTCATACATTGTGTATTTGTGTTTGATTGTTTACAGTATGTAACAAGGCAGTGCCAAATTCAAGTTTTCAAACTCCAACTCCTGCTGATAAGGTTTGCCAACAGCCCTCCCAGTGCACCCAGGGTTCAGGTACAATTACTATTTAATTGTACTTATTCAAAAACCATGTCCTTGTGCCATGATTCAACCAAACTATAAGCAAATAGGCATGTCGCAGGTTCGATATAATATTTAATTTAAATGTTAATCTATTGTCTCTTATGATTATTTTCTGTGCGAAAGGTTTCTACATTATCTTAGGAAGTTTAACTGTGCAGGAGATCAAACGTTGTATATTGTTAAATTGCATTTTGACTTCCTTCATTGTTTGGATGCAGATAATTGTTTTCCTGATAGTGTAGTGGTTTGATTAAGGTGGTATCACATGAGTCACTTAAACTATGATAATTTAGAGTCATGAATTCAAGTTCTGATCTTGCCCACATGTCTAGGGTGTTGCTTTACCCAACTCCTCAATCTTTATCGGGCATTATCATATAGGATCAACCACACTCCTTGGGACCCTCTTATATATACCTTTTACCGATTCCAATCATCAAAGAATGACCAGGAATTAGGTGATATCTAGCAAAAAATTTATTTGGTGTGTTGGAGAATATTATGATTAATGTTTCTAGGCAGATGAGAATAACGACGAATATCTATCTTCCAACCATACCCCCGTAGATGATAAATTTCAAGAACTAAAAGAATGTGTGGTATTGGTATATAAACATATCAGATAAGAGGGTAAATGCATACTTTTTCTTTTGTCCTACGTGATTTCTATAATGAATAAACTACAACTCCACAATAAAAATAGCTATAAATTTTCTGAATTGTGTTGATAAGGTGAAAATTGTTTCCTATACGATGATTCTAGAAAGATTTTTCCAGCAAGGGTATGCTAACTCTGTTAACATTCGTCAGCAAAGAGATTTGATTCCAAAGGACTATGGAACAATCAACGGATTTTATTGCAGAAAAGGGAAGGGCAACAATTTATTTCAGAAAATTACATGTAATGTTTCTTACAAACATTTTAGAAATACATAAAACTCAACAATAATAATGGACAATCTTACTTTATAATAAGAAACAGATATCGGTAGCAACAAGGCATTCACTTTATGTGAAATAAAAGATATTATTTAATTGTACCTATTTATAAACCACGTCCTTATACTAGGATTCAACCAAATTATAAACAAATAGGCATGTCGCAGGTTCGATATAATATTTAATTTAAATCTTAATCTATTGTCTCTTATGATTGTTTGTTGTGTGAAAGGTTTCTACATTATCGTAGGAAGTTTAACTGTGCAAGAGGTCATAGGCTTTTTATTGTTTAATTGCATTTTGACTTCCTTCATTGTTAGGATGCAGATAATTGTTTTCCTGATAGGGTAGTGGTTTAATTAAGGTGGTATCACATGAATCACTTAAACTATGATAGTTTAGAGTCCTGAATGCAAGTTCTGATCTTGCCCACATGTCATCGATTATCTAATGTTGACCTCTCTGTCTAAACCACCATTACAAGAGGCATTTCATCAACATCCAAAGAATGTACTTCTATGTACAATTTAGCTTAAATCACTAAAGTGGCAGTCTAATAGAATAAAATTTTAACAACGAATTCCTGGATGCACACCCCCAAGCCATCAACTTACCATTATCTTTTGATGTTAAAGTGGTCTAGATGTGGTTACAACGTCTCTCCCCATTTTAAATATTCGTGATCAGTTCCTCAATGTATCACCAATTTCTAGATCATATATTTGGTAATCAAATGAACAAACATTATTGGACAGCCCAAATTGAATTTAATAATGCTGCATGATAGTGCCAGCTGCCAGGGTCCGATCATTTTGGCCAGGCTTATCAAGTTTCTGGCTAACTAACTTAGAGCACTTACAAAGTTATATTTGAGATATAATATGTATTGAGGAGCTACTTATGATGGAAATTATATGAAAATTTTAACTTTTGTTGCAGGTCAACTTGATTATACAAAAGTTTTATGTAGTAAACTTGCAATAATCATAGTGGTAACCAGAAGAAAAATAGATAGGCATAACTCAAAAATTTGTGATAGATATCAGGCAAAGACAAATCTATTTATTGTACTTACCCGAGAAGGACTTGATGCCCAATCATCAACAATTGCCTGCAAATTAAACACCAATAACTTCATTACTGTAATCAGAACTTTTAGTAATAAGTTGTAGGCTTAATGATAGAAATTAAGCATTTTACTCTGTTTTTGCCTCTTCAAGTACACATCGCAACATTACCTGCAGATTACTATTAAATTTTCCAATTCTTTTAATCAATCCTGCAAGATAACGCAAGACCAATATATCTACTGATATAGCAACTTGGACTCCTGGCCTTTCCACTTTGACTTCCACTAACTGGCCAGTAGAAGTCCTACAAACATGCAATCACGTATTTAATATTACTACAGCAAATTAAAATTGATAACACCCTCAAATCATGGTTTCCCTAAACAATGCAATAAATAAACATAGAGCATATGTAAATGATTTGTGATTCTCCATCGAATTCTATTAATAAGTATTAAAATAATCTCCTCAATTTATCATTCTTAACACTTGGTTGATTCCTTAGGTTCTGGCATACTCAGAGTGATGGAATCAAGAGCTCATCTCAAACACAAGGTAATGCTCTTTTAGAGTAGACATTGCTTTCTGTCATAACTCATACCATGTTCGTTACACATACTGATCATTTTGTGCAGTCGAAGGCAGGCCACACGTTTCAGCACAACCACGTCCTTATGCCAGGATTCAACCAAACTGTGGTCATCAATCACGTTTTAGCTGTCAGTGATTGTATCCTAAACTCATTCCTTACTTTTGTAGAGTAACGCTCCTATCGATGTAGAGTAACTCTGACTGCAGGTTCCGGCACATTACATGGTACGTCCCAAACGCGGCATCACAATGTTGACGCTTCTGCTAAACATGTAAAAGCTAGGCAGTCTGTTAGGAATCAATAATTTTTGATGATAACATAAACATTTTGTAACATGTCTTACTTAGAATCTTTATCAAATTTCAGTTGTAATTGTTATATTTCTTATCTTTGGGAATTATCAACGGATGGGTAGAATAGGATGGCTAATTGTAAATATCCAATGCCATGTAATTTTATCTAACTGAAGGATATTCAACTGATGAGATGTAACTAATGAACTGATGAAGACTGGATGATGTTTCAACTGATGAAAATCAAGCATTCAACTAAAGACAAAGTATTCAACTGATGATGCTGAGGAATTCAACTGATGAGACTGGAACAGCATTCAACTGATGAAGTCTGTAATTCATTCAACTGATGAGCCCAGCACAACATTCAACTGATGAAGTCAAGAGCAGTTGAAAGTAACCAGAACTCTCAACTGATGAAGCAAAGAGCAGTTGAAAGTGACTAGAGCTTAAGTCTGACAAATCACATGGATCGAATTACACTAAAATAGACATGGAAGCCTAATTAGGAAAATAAAGAAGAAGCAGAAACATACTTATCTCATGCAGTGCAATCTGGATCAAATCAAGATGATGGTCAAAGATGAAGACATCTCAGAAAGCATGCATAAGACAAAGTTGTGCAGCATTGTTTTTAGATTAGAGTGCATTTTGTAATCTAGCTAAAAGCTTTGTAAAACTTGGAGTATATAACCAAGTTAGAAGCATCAGTTGAACTTGTTCAAATTACTTGAGAGAAAAATCTGAGAGTTAGAACTTGTTTGAGTGATGAACCAGCAGTTGTGCGAATTGTAATCAATCCACAGATTCTTCTATATAAAATCTCACGGGTGGATCATTCAATCCACCCGTATTTTTTAAATACTTGGTGTTTCCTGTTTTACTGTGATTAAGTGTATTGTTCCTTGAATCTTTTAATTCGTAAAAGATTGTATTCAACCCCCCCCCTTCTACAATCTTTCTTATAGTTGGTGTAAAATAACAATTGGTATCAGAGCGAGGTTCCCAACAAACAGGGAAAAAGATCAACACTGCTAAAGAAAGATGGGAAAGAAGGATGCTGGAGTGAAGATTCCTGTTCTTGACAAAGACAACTATTTTCACTGGAAAGTGAGAATGCATCTGCATCTGTTGTCCATTGATGAAAGCTATGTGAACTGCATTGAAAAAGGACCTCATGTCCCCATGAAGGTCTGCACCAGTATGGGAGCTGATGGTGAAGACATGGCAGGTAAGATGATTCCAAAACCTATCCATGAATATTCTCAAGAAGATACTGAAGAAGTGCACAAGGACAAGAAAACCATGAACCTTCTGTTCAATGGTTTGGATCAAGAAATGATTGATAGTGTTATCAGCTGCACAAGTGCCAAAGAAGTTTGGGACACCATCAGGACCATCTGTGAAGGGAATGAGCAAGTAAGAGAGAACAAAATGCAGCTTCTGATTCAACAATATGAGTCATTCCATTTCAAGGCTGGTGAAAGTTTGAGTGATACATTTAACAGATTTCAAAAACTGTTAAATGGTCTAAAACTCTTTGGAAGAGTATATCAAGTTAAGGATTCAAACTTGAAATTCTTAAGAGCTCTTCCCAAAGAATGGAAACCCATGACAGTCTCTCTCAGAAATACACAAGAATTTAAAGACTATACTCTAGAGAGACTGTATGGAACCTTAAAGACTTATGAGCTTGAAATGGAGCAAGATGAAGAGATTGAGAAAAGCCAAAAGAAAGGGCATTCATCTGTGGCTCTAGTTGCATCTCTAGAAGATACTGTCAAGGACAAGGGAAAGTCTCAAGTTGAAGAAACTGAGAAGTTGGTCAAAGAGGAGAGCTCAGAGTCAAGCAAAGGAAAAAGAAAAGAGAAAGATGTAGCTGATTCTGGTGAAGAAAGTGATGGAATTGATGAGCATCTAGCCTTCCTGTCAAGAAGATTCTCCAAACTGAAATTCAAAAAGAATTTTAATTCTGCAAAATCTTTTAAAGGCAATCCCAAGTCTGATAGAAGCATGGTAGACAGATCAAAATTTAAGTGCTTCAACTGTGGGAATGCAGGTCACTTTGCAAATGAGTGCAGAAAGCCTAAAGTTGAGAAGAAGTCAAGTGAAAACATTGACTACAAAAAGAAATATTATGAACTTCTCAAACAAAAGGAAAGAGCATTCATCACAAAGGATGATTGGGCAGCTGGAGATGATTCTGATGAAGAGGAGGAGTTTGTCAATCTAGCTCTAATGGCCAACTCCACAGATCAAGAAGAAAACACTGGAAGCAGTAGTCAGGTATTCACTACAAACCTAGTTGAGTTAACTAAAGATGAATGCAATGCTACCATTAATGAAATGTCTACAGAATTGTATCATTTGCATGTCTCTTTAAAATCTCTCACTAAGGAAAACAGTAGAATTAAGGAAGCTAACACCTTTCTTAGTGATAGAAACAGTGCCTTAGAAGCTCAATTTATTGAGTTTGAGAAACTGAAAATTGAGTGTCAGACGGCCAAGGATGATCTCTTGGTTGTTCTGAAAAGAGAAGAGATCATAAGAAAGCAACTTGATAAGGAACAAGAGATTATTGCCAAATGGAAATCTGGAAGAGATGCTTCCACCAATATCATTAACATGCAAGGTAGAGAGACCTTTGTAGAGAATGAATGGAAGAGGAATAAGAAAGTGCTTGAGGTATCTGAGAACAGTTCAAGTGATGAGAATACTGATGATGATCATCAGTTGAAAAGCAAAGTCTCAACTGATGAGAGTCATCAGTTGAACATAAACTCATCAGTTGACAAGAAAGTTCTCAAGAAGCTTAACAAGAAATATGGTCCTGTTAAAAAGAATTTTGTTAAAGGTGAGAATAGTTCTTCTGAGACCAGTGATAGTGTTAATAACACTCTTAATTCCAGTAACAAGAACAAGAAGAAGTTGGATACTAGTGAGCATAAATCTGAGGAGACTAAAAAGAAGAAAAGAAATAGAAATGGCAAAATAGGAGTTAACAAGCACACCAATTACACTCCCAATGCTAGTGCTCTTAGGAAAACCTGCAGTAAGTGTGGTAGTGTAAATCATTTATCTGCTAATTGTAAAACTGTGATTGCTCCTAATTTATCTTTGCCTATTCCTATGACATCTGTTCCTCACATGAATTTATCTGCTATGAATATGATGCCTGGTTTATTGCCTCACAATCCTTATTCTCAGCCTAACATGCCATATATGTTCAATCCTTATTTTAATGCCTTTAACATGCCTCAATTTCATTCAAATTTGCATGGAATGAACAATGTATGCATGCCTCAAAGGCCTGTGTTTGAAAACAGAGTTGATATTCCAATTTCTCAACCAAAACCAAAGATTGAACCAATTCAATCCAAGGAAAAAGTTGAGAAAGTGGAAAAGGCTGCTAAGACTAACAAATCTGGACCCAAAGCAATTTGGGTACCAAAATCAACTTGATCTGTTTATGAAATGTGTGCAAGGAAACCACAAGAAGAATTTGTGGTACTTGGATAGTGGATGCTCCAGGCACATGACTGGTGATTCCTCCCTGCTCACAAAGTTTGTGGAGAAAGCTGGCCCTAGCATTACCTTTGGAGATGACAGCAAAGGATATACTATGGGATATGGCTTGATTGCAAAAGAGAATGTCATCATTGATGAAGTTGCATTGGTGTCTGGTCTTAAGCACAACTTGCTTAGCATCAGTCAGCTCTGTGACAAAGGTTACAAAGTTAATTTCACTCCTGCAGCCTGTGTTGTCACCAAAGGAGATGACAACAATGTGGTTTTAATTGGACAAAGGAAAGGAAATGTGTATGTAGCTGACTTCAATTCTGTAAAGTCTGAATCCATCACTTGCCTTCTCAGCAAAGCAAGCTCAGATGACAGTTGGCTATGGCATAAGAGATTGTCTCATCTAAATTTCAAAACCTTGAATGAGTTAGTAAAGAAGGACTTGGTAAGAGGTCTACCTAAGCTGGAATTCTCCAAAGATGGATTATGTGGAGCTTGTCAGCTAGGAAAGCAAAAGAGAAGCTCTTTCAAAAGCAAATCTCTTTCATCAATTGTGAAGCCCCTTCAGCTCTTACATATGGATTTATTTGGACCAGTCAACATAATGTCCATTTCAAAGAAGAAATATTGCTTAGTGATTGTTGATGATTTTTCAAAATTTACTTGGACTTTCTTCCTACATTCTAAGGATGAAGCTGGGAAAATCATCATCAATCATATCAAGGCATTAAACAACAATCCAGATGTAAAAGTTGGAAGGATAAGAAGTGACAATGGAACAGAATTCAAGAACTCTGTGATGAAAGAATTTTGTGAAGAAGAGGGAATTATTCATGAGTTCTCTGCACCAAGAACTCCACAACAAAATGGTGTTGTTGAAAGGAAGAATAGAACTCTTATTGAGGCTGCAAGAACCATGATTAATGAAGCTCAACTTCCAACCTATTTTTGGGCTGAAGCTGTGAATACTGCTTGTTTTACTCAAAACATTTCACTAATTACCAAACCTCATAACTTAACTCCTTTCTAACTCTTCAAAGGAAAGAAGCCAACAATTAGCTTTCTTCATGTATTTGGATGCAAGTGTTATGTTCTAAGAAATCAAGGTGAAAATCTTGGAAAATTTGAGGCCAAGGCAGATGAAGCTATTTTTGTTGGATATTCTAATGGAAAATCATTTAGAGTATACAATCTGAGAACCAACATTGTTATGGAATCAATTCATGTAGTTTTTGATGATAAGAAGATTCAAGGATTGTCAGATGAAGGATTTCATGATAATCTCAGATTTGAGAATGAAGGTGAAGGTGATCTGTATGATAGTGATGATGATTGTGATGACACTATTCAGAATGTTGGAATCAATCCTGGAATTAATGTTCCAACTGATGACTCTCTGGTGCAAGAAACAACTGCTATTGGAAATTCAACTGAAGCATCAGTTGAAACTACATTGGAGGGATCAGTTGAAACACCTCAAGGATCATCAGTTGAAAGAATGTCTCAAAATTTCAATCAGTCTAGAAATGATGAGATGTCAAATTTAGGGGGAGCTTTCCAACATGGAAACCTAAACTTCAACAATGAAGCCACATCATCAAGGCAATCACTTCCACCACAGAGAAAATGGACAAGGGATCATCCTTTTGAGCTAATTATTGGAGATGCAAATGCATCTGTACAAACAAGAAGAGCAACTCAAGATGAGTGTTTGTATAGTGCATTCCTTTCACAGGATGAACCTAAAGTCATAGAAGATGCTCTCAAAGATGCTGATTGGGTTCTCGCAATGCAAGAAGAATTAAATCAATTTGAGAGAAACAATGTATGGAAGCTGGTACCCAAACCTAAAAACAGAACAATTGTAGGCACAAGGTGGGTATTCAGAAACAAGGTGGATGAGAATGGAGTTGTCACCAGAAACAAGGCAAGGCTTGTTGCTAAAGGATACTCTCAGTCTGAAGGAATTGATTTTGATGAGACCTTTGCACCAGTTGCAAGACTGGAAGCAATAAGAATCTTCCTGGCCTATGCTGCTCATGCAAACTTTAAAGTTTATCAAATGGATGTCAAGAGTGCTTTTCTAAATGGTGAACTGGAAGAGGAGGTATATGTCAGTCAGCCTCCTGGTTTTGAAGATCCAGAATTTCCAGAGTATGTTTACTTTTTATTAAAAGCACTCTATGGACTAAAGCAAGCACCAAGGGCATGGTATGACACTCTATCTCAATTCTTGTTAGATAATCATTTTTCCAGAGGAACTGTGGATAAAACACTATTTTACAGAAATGTAAATGGTGCCTTTATTCTGGTTCAAATTTATGTAGATGATATAATTTTTGGTTCTACAGATGAGAAACTTTGCAAGAAGTTTGCTAATCTAATGAAAAGTCAGTATGAAATGAGCATGATGGGAGAGCTCACCTACTTTCTTGGTTTACAAGTTAAACAAGTAAAGGAAGGTATATTCATAAATCAAACTAAGTACATCTATGATCTACTTAAAAAGTTTGATTTATTGGATTGCAAAGAAGCTAAGACTCCCATGCCAACAGCCACCAAATTAGAGTTAAGTCCTAATGAGAAATCTGTGGACATCTCTAATTATAGAGGCATGGTTGGTTCTCTTTTATATCTGACAGCTAGTAGACCAGATATTATGTTTTCTACATGTCTTTGTGCTAGATTTCAATCTGATCCTAAAGAATCACATCTTATTGCTATAAAAAGAATATTCAGATATCTTAAGGGAACACCAAATCTTGGTATTTGGTACCCTAAAGACTCTGGATTTGATCTAATTGGATATTCAGATGCTGATTTTGCAGGATGCAAAATTGATAGAAAAAGTACAACAGGCACATGTCAATTTCTTGGTGACAGACTGATTTCTTGGTTTAGCAAAAAGCAAAACTCTGTATCAACCTCTACAGCTGAGGCTGAGTACATTGCAGCTGGAAGCTGTTGTGCACAAATATTGTGGATGAAAAATCAATTACTTGATTATGGTTTAAATCTCTCAAAAATCCCAATATTTTGTGACAACACCAGTGCTATTGCTATAACTGAAAATCCAGTACAACACTCAAGAACCAAGCACATTGACATCAAATACCACTTCATAAGAGAACATGTGATGGCTGGTACTGTTGAAATGCATTTTGTTCCAAGTGAAGAACAAATTGCAGACATTTTCACAAAGCCCCTTGATGAATCCACATTCACAAGGTTGGTAAGTAAATTAGGTATGTTAAATTTCTTCTAATTTAGAATGAATTTTTCTGTAATTTGGCAGCCCGAATTTGATTAATTTTAATTTATCAAAATTAAGTTAATTATAATTCTGGATAAAGTCTGTGATACTTCAACTGATGAACTAATGAAATTGTTTCAACTGATGTTTGAAACAATATCCTCTTGTCTTATTTTCCATTCAACTGATGACAGCAGTTGAGATTACTTTCAACTGATCATCATCAGTTGAATAGGAAGTTTAAAGAGGCGCTTATTTCATCCGTTGAAAGCATTATCAGATCTGAGCCGTTGAAATTTCTTTTGTCTCTCTCCTACTTTATACACACGATCGTGTGTGTAATTTTTGTAGAGTTCAATAAGAGTAATTTCTTCTCAACGGTAATTTCTCAGCCAATCACAGCAATTTTCTGAGAAAGTATTTAAGTGTTTTAATTTATTTTCATTTCTTTTCATCTCACTCTTTCGAATTCACCAAGCTCTCTTCTCTCTTTGTGCAAAAACAAGCTCTTATTTTCTTCAAGCTATTTCCTGTAACTACAATGGCACCCATGAAGAAGTATACTGCACCAAGTGGGTTCATTTATGAGAAGAACAACTTCGCATCATTTGTAGACACTAAGGCAGTAGAGGAGAAGGAGTATCACAAGATGATGGAGTTCATCAAATCAAGCCAGCTCTCTCATGCTATGCTTGAAGCTCCTACCATCTACCATGAAATAGTGGAGGAGATGTGGACCTCTGCAGAGTTTAATAGTGAGAATGAAACTCTAACCTTCTCTATTAATAATGAAATTCATTCTGTTAATGCTGATGTTATGAAAGCATGCTTTAAGATTCCTGAAGACACTGTCTTATCTTTGCCTAGTGATATTCAGTTGGTTAATTTACTTTATGCCATGAATTATGTTTTGCCAACTGATGCCTTAGGCAAAATAGAAAGAAGAGGTCTTAGGAGAGAATGGAGTTATCTGTGTGATGCATTTATTAAGGCATTCTCTGGTAAAATTAGTAATTTTAATGCTCTTACTTCCCAGATTTTACAAATGCTCTACATGTACTTGACTAATGAATATTTCAACTTTGGTGGTTTGATGATCCAAGAAATTGGGGAGAAACTAGGTGATAAAACTTCCTAGGAATATTTATTATGTTAGATTTCTCATGATGCTAGCTAATCATCTTGATGAAAAGCTAGTTATCACTAACAAGGAAGCCAAGCTTCCTAGTTTTGTGCAGGAAAAGAGAGTCTTTAAAGACCTCTTAAGGATGAATCTATACCCCTCCTTGGAGGTGGTGTACCTGCCAATCATGGAGGCTGGAAAGGAAAAAGAGGTACATGGCTTTTCTACTACTCTTTCTCAACCCTCACCTTCTTTGCTTTCTGCCATCAGGGCTGTTGAAGAGGCCCATCAACAGTCCACACAAGTGGCAAAACCTTCTAAAACCAAATCTTCTAAACCAACCTCAGGTGCCTCCCAAAAGACATCTGTTGTAAAATCCAAGAAAAACAAACCTGAGGGGAGTGTGATTGGAGGTTGTGAGGGGGAGGGAAAGGGTGAACATAAAAGAAGCCCTAAGGATAAGGATGGAAAGGTGAGTGCTGACCAGCCTCGCCACTCTGCAGTCTCCCAAAAGACTGTAGATGTTAATATGGAATTAAACACATCCCTAGCAGCATCCTCCCAAAAGGATGTTGCTATTGAAAATAGTCCCCAACCAGGGACACAGATAAAAAGGGGGAGGGACACCACTTCTTCACCAATCAAAGCTTATGGGAGAAAGAAGATGAGAAGTGACAAACTTAAGCACTCTGCACACACACAGGCATCCATTCTGGATTTTATGCCTGTAACTTCTCAAAGTCAGATTGATGTGACTCCAATAAATGTGGAGTCACAGCCCCCTTCTTCATCTCAACAAATCACCCATATTCATGATCTTACCATCTCTACTACTCAAACACAGTCCCCAACCTCTTCTGTGGATGTGGAATTAATTCACACCACACTTGTAAATTCTCCATCTTTGGATTTCATGGAGAAGCCCCCCTCTGAGATTGATCATCATCATTTTGATGATTTGTTGGATCTTTCTCTTCCAATTCCTTCTTCTGTGACAGTGTGTTCTGTGGATTTACCTTTAAAATCAATCACCACAGACTCAACTATCACAGCTTCTAAACCTATTTCTTCATTTTCTTCAACTGATCTCCTTCATCAGTTGAATAGTGTTTGTCCTTCAACTGATCTGCTTAACAGCTCTCATCAGTTGAATGCCTCATCTACTCATGTTTCAACTGATGTCCCTCATCAGTTGACAACTGATGTTCCTTCAATTAATTTACCTCTTTCTACAGCAGTAGATCACATGGTAGCACAAACACTTCTAGGATTGAGTGCAGTGAGCTATGGAGTGGAGAGGCAGCCTAGTGAGCTGGCAAAAGGAGAGGGAGTGGAGAGTCTGGCTATTTCTTCCAGCCAGGAAAAAAGAGAGGATAAGAGTGACCCTTTAGTAGGGGTAAGTGAGGGAGAGGTAAGTGGTGTGGTGAGCCAAGGGGAGCCCTTGATGCAAGAAAAGAGAGAAATTGAGAGAAAAGCAGGTGTCAATGAAGGGTTTAGTGAACAAGATTTTCAAGCTGAATACAGATCCATATTGGATGGTGTTTCACTAGACCCTGAGACTTTTACTCATGGGATGTCTTCTATTCAAGACTTTGCCAGATTGGATAATCAAGCAGCTGAGAGGCACCTCAATCTGATTCACACTACATCTTCCATGCTTAGAGCAAAGGAGGCACTTACAGCTCTGCCTGCCAATGCTGGAGATGATTTTCAATATGATGATAGTGATGAAGACCTCAATGATGCACTTGAGGAATCTCTTGGTGATCAACTTACAACTTCTCTTCCTTCTTGGCTCTCCATGCAGTCTGCCAATGCAACTGTTGCTAGCTTGGAGCTGCAAAGGCAAGTTTCAACCATTCTTCAACCACAATCTGGAAGCTCATCCTCCCCTCCATCCATCTCTGCTACTATTGCTAGTCAGGCTCTGGACAACCTCAAGCTTCACAAATATCAATCTCTCCATTTTCAGCATGAGATAGAGCATCTAAATTCTCTCATTGCCTCTGTTAAGACTGATCTGACCAAGCAAATTGATGAAAAGCTTCCAGCTAAAGTCAAATCAGCACTTTCTGAATCAGAGCAAAAGCAACTTCAGTTGGAAAAGCAAGTGGAAGTTCTGGAAGGAAATGTCCATATCTTAAACTCTAGAATGGAAGAGATGTTGCAGCATCAAAGAATTCAGACTGGACTTCTTCAACATCTTCTTCTTGCCTCTGGTGTTTCACTTCCCAGTCCATCCCCTACACTTGCTGCTAACAAAAAGGGGGAGAAAGAATTACCAACTCCTGCAGAATTGATCAGCCAAATTCCTCCTCCTTTCCACACTGAAAGGGAAAAGCAAAAGATTGAAAGGATGAAAGAATTAGACTCTATTGCAAAGAGAGTGGCTCAGTTGGGAAAGAAATCTTCTGTAAACTCACCACTCTCATCTGCAGCCACCACAGCTCAAATCTTTTTTCCAACCACAACTACAATTCTCAGGGTGATTACACCTGAAATTGTTATTCCTTCCAAGAAAGAAAAGGGTGAGCCATCATTTTTGAATGAGTTCAAGGCCATTCTATTTCCAAACAATTGTGGTTACTCCAGGCCTGGAAAAGACTCAAGCTCAATCTACTTTCCACTAGCCAGGCCTGACAAAAGTGAATACAAGCTTTTGGGCCAAGAGATCAAAAGTTACAAAGACTTTACAGATGTGGCTTTAAAAGCTCATTTTGCCATCATCTACAGAGAAGGCCAAAAGTTGTTTATTGGAACTGGCCATCCTCACTACTCATTTGCAAAAGCTGAAGAGGTGGCCAGAGAATGTGAAAGAAGGGAGTATGAATCTCAACTCTCTTTGAATCAAGAAATAGAGATTGATGAAAGGTATGCTATTGAGCTAGAAGAGGAGTTGGCAGCTGAGCTTCAAACTGAGAAAAGGTTGCCTCTTGAATCTTCTCCAAAGAAAAAGAGAGTCAAATCTAAAACTAAGATGCCTGAGGCAGCCAAGAGATAAGAGGAAGTGCCTGAAAAGCCTATCTCAAAGCCTTCTTCTCCAATCAAGGACACCACAGTGGTACATCCAGATGTCAACTTCCATGATGAGCCAATAATGCCAAAGGAGGAGCCAATTGACTTGGAAGATATCCCAATTCCAGCTTTTCTTGTTCAAGAAACTTCCAAGCCAAAGAAGAAAGTCAAGTCTGTGGCTAAGAGGATGGCTAACCCTCCTAAACCTCCAAAAGAACCTGAAAATCCTGATGACTATCTTATTATTGCTAACATTGAAGAAATCTCTGAGTTGGAGCTGGAGCTGGATGATCTTCAAGAAGTAAGAGGAATAGAAGCAACTTCAAAATTACCTGAAAGATTGGCATTCTCTTACAAAAACAAAGGTGATGTCATCTGGCCTCTTCACAGAGTTCTGAATTCTGAGGGATTCAGCTCTTTAACAAAAATATATGGATCTATGAAAAGGACAGGAGGATTTACACCACCTGCAAAACAAATGGTACTAAAGAGAATCCTTGAAATCAGGAAGGAATGGTCCTCAGATGCTAGTCTGCAAAGAAGGCTGAAAATCCCCTACATTGGAAAGAAAATTCACCATGAACCTACTCCAGTCATGGAATTTAGGGACAATTAAGGTGTTAGAAGATTTTTCAGACCTAAAGATCAACTCAAAGTTGCTAGCTTGAATACTCTGAAGACTCTCCAATCCAAGCTCAACAGGCAAGATAGTGATGAAGAATGGTTCTACAGGATCTTTCAGAAACAGATTAATATTCTTGAAGAAAAACTTAAGTCCAGAAGAAGAAGATCTTCTAGGAACAAGTAACTGCTCAGTCTAGAGGAGCATAATCATCTGTAAACTTTTCTAACTCTTGTATTTAAATTCTGGATTTTATTTTATTAATGTTTTGTTATCATCAAGTGTAGAATTTATGTCTGCATCTTCTCCAGTCATAAATTGGGGGAGATTGTTAGGAATCAATAATTTTTGATGATAACATAAACATTTTGTAACATGTCTTACTTGGAATCTTTATCAAATTTCAGTTGTAATTGTTATATTTCTTATCTTTGGGAATTATCAACGGATGGGTAGAATAGGATGGCTAATTGTAAATATCCAATGCCATGTAATTTTATCTAAGTGAAGGATATTCAACTGATGAGATGTAACTAATGAACTGATGAAGACTGGATGATGTTTCAACTGATGAAAATCAAGCATTCAACTGAAGACAAAGTATTCAACTGATGATGCTGAGGAATTCAACTGATGAGACTGGAACAGCATTCAACTGATGAAGTCTGTAATTCATTCAACTGATGAGCCCAGCACAACATTCAACTGATGAAGTCAAGAGCAGTTGAAAGTAACCAGAACTCTCAACTGATGAAGCAAAGAGCAGTTGAAAGTGACTAGAGCTTAAGTCTGACAAATCACATGGATCGAATTACACTAAAATAGACATGGAAGCCTAATTAGGAAAATAAAGAAGAAGCAGAAACATACTTATCTCATGCAGTGCAATCTGGATCAAATCAAGATGATGGTCAAAGATGAAGACATCTCAGAAAGCATGCATAAGACAAAGTTGTGCAGCATTGTTTTTAGATTAGAGTGCATTTTGTAATCTAGCTAAAAGCTTTGTAAAACTTGGAGTATATAACCAAGTTAGAAGCATCAGTTGAACTTGTTCAAATTACTTGAGAGAAAAAATCTGAGAGTTAGAACTTGTTTGAGTGATGAACCAGCAGCTGTGCGAATTGTAATCAATCCACAGATTCTTCTATATAAAATCTCACGGGTGGATCATTCAATCCACCCGTATTTTTTAAATACTTGGTGTTTCCTGTTTTACTGTGATTAAGTGTATTGTTCCTTGAATCTTTTAATTCGTAAAAGATTGTATTCAACCCCCCCCCCCTTCTACAATCTTTCTTATAGTTGGTGTAAAATAACACAGTCATATCTCACGCCATCACAGAGGATGCTCCAGAATGTTGACTTATCTGGTTGGTGTCCTGGCCTCCACCATACCAAGCGATAGTGTAATGAGACTGGTTCAAGATTGTATTGGTGGATATTACAAGTCCAAGCCAGCGTTTTCCAACATCTAGCCTAATAAATAGAAGTATAGCAGGTGCTAATCATGGCATGCCATTCCAGATGCCAGCGTCGACAATAAAATTGCAAGTGAAAACTCAACCAACAGGTAAAATATGTTCCATTAGTTGCATACGAACCATAAAGTTTTATATTAATTTTCCCTCACTACGCCAAAAGTGGGCTATTGTAATGCCACTTTTGCTGTTACAATAGGCCAAAAAAGTGTTACAATCCGTCTATTGTAACACTAGGGGGCGTTACATCTGCGAGCATTACAATAGACCGTCTATTGTAACACTTGCTTGATCTATTGTAACAACAGTAAAAGTATTACAATAGCGTCCTCTTGTAACATCAGAATGTCCAAATGTAACACCTGAAAAGATGTTACCATAGCCAGACTGATAATTTTTAAAAGTGGGCCCCACATGTGGGACCCACACCTGCGTCCCACATGCGGGGCCCACACAACCTATTGTAACACTATAATTGTTTATTGTAACACCAAAGTTCACAATAATTTAACAGCAGGTAGAAATAATGTAACACTGTGATTTTGTAACAGTAAACAAGGCTAATGTAACACTTAATATATAAAATTTTGAAATGTCATTTCTGTTTGCAGAAGAATCCCATAATCACAAATCAAATTATAGCAAACTACCCAAAAACAGCTCCAATTACACCAAACTCAATCCAACTACACCAAAACAACTCCAAGTCCAACCTCCATCAACCAACCAAAACAAACACAACTACATAACTATTAAAATACGGAACTAGAGTGTACAATATAAGAAATTCGATATATTACATAACCATTAAAATACGGAACCTCCCCGGAACTAGATTGTGTTGCGTTCACTGCCTTCACCTTGAGTTCCACAGGGAAAAGGAGTAGCTTGAGTTCCACTGGCCAAAGGAGTGACTTGAGTTCCACTGCCAAAAGGAGTCCCATTCTCATCATGATCACTTGACTCAGCGGCACAAAAGTCCCCAATATCTATTTTCATCCCCGGATTCGCCTCAGCTAGTTTTTTTAACATCCAATCCATATTACCTTGAAGCTTTCTGTTAAACTTGGCCTCTAGCTCTTGAGTTATCTGCTTCAAATCAGCAACAGAAGGTTGTGGAGTAGTAGGATTATTTTCAGAGCTAGGCATGTCACCTTTCCTTCCCACGAGCCACTCTGCTCCATGTTCGCCACTGGGAAGCAACTCGTTTGCATCATTCCCTTTTTTCAGCACCTCGTCAATGGAATCCTACAATATAATATTGCAATATATTTGGTCAAGGTAGAACATGTTCAGGGTTTATATTCACCACTTGAAATATGCTTACCAATCGTTTTTGAATGACTTCGGTATTTGATTTGTACGTGACCTTTGGGTTGCGCTTGCGGCTTCTAAAATACACTTTAGCATTTGATGGAGATTGAAGATTAGGGTCTGTGTTTTTCTAGTGTACAAAAAAATTATATATACCAATGTCAGACTAGCTAGTGTGGCAACTAAATTGAATACTTTTACTGTAAAAATTTAAATGATGCCATACCAAATTTTGTCTAACTTGAACAAGAGGTGTACGACCGAGAGTATGTGGGTCAGCATATGAATTACGATGGGATGTATTATCCCTTGCAAGTTTCTGTTAAAAAACAATTTAATTCTCTACTTAGAATGTATTTATGTGTCTCTAATACATGAAGCAAATTGACAATTCTAGTATAATTTAATTTTTTATATGCGTGTTAGGGTGTTAGGAGTACCTGAACTCCTTCATCTGCCCAATACTTCAGCAACAACTTAAAATCCTCAAGAGGTATTTCAAGAGGTCTGTTTTCAAGCCTTTGCTCATCGGTGTCATATTTTGTGTAATGCTCCTTCTTGATCCGGGACTTATGCACTCTCCAGCAAGTATTTAGTGTCTTGTTTATCCACTTCAAACCTCCATCAGGGATATCATACCTTTCCTAGAATGTATCAAACATAAAATACGTTATTTCAATGCAAACAAATGAAAAAGAAAAAGCTTGTCAGGTTTAGGTAAAAATGTCTACCAGAGTGTAGTCCACCATTTTCTGCTTTAGGTCTTCTGGAACAACATGCCAGTTAACATGAGTAATGGACACATGATCCTTAACCAGCGTACCAAGAAAGTTACTTAACTCAGATGTAACCTTCTTATCTCCAATTGGCTGATTTTGTTTGTTCAATGTAATGACCACCTTTTCATTAGCAGTCCTACCGTGAACTTTATACATTTTTGATCTTCCTCTAAACCTTTTAGGAGCTATCCAGGTATAAACATGATATAGAAATATCAGTAAAAAAATTTGGCCCTATTAATGCTAATTATCTCGCAAATACAGAAATTATCGTGCTTGTACATTAATTACCTGGTTCGCCTTCTTCAACTTCATTTGGTAAACTTGATTCACCAGCATCCTCAATCCTTGGGTCAAGTTCCAGATTTTGCTTTTGATGTTCGCGCAATGCGACATAGGCAGCAATAGAACCACTTTGAATATCACCACACTGTTTTAACAGTTTACTACATGTCGGATTTAGAAGCTTTGGAGTAGTTGAACTTTCAACTCCCTCCTTGGCGGGGACCTTTTTACTTGCTTTTTTGCGCGTAGCATGCAAGGGATCCTTCTCACATAAATTCGCATCATTTGCTCGGGAACGGGTCCTGGGGCCAGGTGCTATTTTCTTTTTCTTCGGAGACTAATGAAATTAAAATTAGTACAAATTGTAAAATGCTAAGTGAATAGATGCAACAATAATAATGATGAAACAAGCCTATCAGTTTTAACCATAATAACGATGAAACAAGCTTTACCTTTGATGAATCTTCACTATCTTCTTCCTCGCTCTCATTTTCCAAGATATATTCATCTGATTCCTCTTGGACTTTATCTTTTTCCTTGTTTATCTTTACTGCTGGTGGATTAGGATTAGGCAAAAATTTATCCAAGCCAAGTTCTTTAAACTTTTCTCTGTTTTCGAGCACTTGCTTGTTTCTCCTTTCCTCGTAAGGATTCTTTGTTGGTGTTGTTTGTGTTGGTACCTGCAAGAAATCAATAGTACCAATTGAGTATACTAGACATCATTATAAACACTTAAAAAGCATGCTAGCATGAAAAACACAAAGCAGCTGATAAAATATTTATCTATGCAGGGGCATTATTTTGGTTAATATTGTAAGCAAAGTTTCACTAATGTGCATGTTCTGGTACATTATATGAAAGATATATACTAGACATCATAATTATTAAAATATCATTACCTCAACATCGGTGCCTTCATGTAAATTCAATTTTTTCCTCACTGAACCATTTTTATTGACCACCGGTTCTTTCTTTTCTGGAGTCCCTGCAGCTTGCTTTTTACATTGTCGTGGTGATAAAATCCTCCTCGGCGGCTCAGGTGCTTTTTTATTTGCCTTCTTTTTCTTTTCTTGTTGCTGTTGGAGCTGGTGAGTAGTCACGAATGTGCGCTTCACTCCCTCCTTGGTTGGCCCTATAATACCTGTAATAATGCTCTTCCTCGGTCGTACAATTACATGTGGCTGCATTTGTACCGAGGGCTCGACTCCTTTATCAACCACAGTGTCCACATAGAGATCCATCTCTCCATCATTTTCGCATCGATCAACAAGCTCTAGCAGTTCTTTATCTTTGGTCAGAAGCCTCCAACTATTGCCATCTCTCATATATACCCCTCCAATTTCCGTCAAATGCAAATAATCCTTGACGTATTCCATAAGAACTGAATAAGAAAATTCTTCGGTTGGTACTTTCGCTACTGGCAAGGTCTTTCCAGGGGAAAATCCACTCCTCCTGAAGATTCCATCATAGTGCAGTACTATAGTTATCAGTTTCTCGTCCATCCTGTGCAAATTTAAAAGAAGATGATTAGACGCGGCACAAGTAATTGCAAATTAGACCTGTATTTTCTGCACCAAAATTTGAGTAACAACAGATATAAAGCACTACAATAATGCAAGAAAATTAACTAAATTTGGACAATAAAATAATTAAACAACAACAGATAGGACACATCAACTAAATTAGGACTAAAAATTAAGGCAAAAATAAAACAACATAAACTAATTAAGTAGAGCAACATCTGATATAAAGCACTACAATAAGGGAACCAATTATCAAACTAACTAAAATACAACATTATCAAACTACAGGTCTTCTTGATTTTGTTCAATGGGAAATTCTATTTTAGGGATATCATCCCTGAACCAACTAAATTCACCATCTTTACTATGAATTTCATATCCAGGTTCGATATCATGACTGTCATCAATCTGATCATATGCATTTTCTTGTTCAGCATCACACCACTCCCTTGGTAATTTTTTTATGACATAATACACCATCTTTTCAGTCGGATCTTCCACGTAAAATACTTGTTGCACCTGGGATGCAATGACATAAGGTTCTGATCTGCAGATGGTCTTCTTAAAATTCACCTTGGTAAGACCATATGGATCCTTCTCTTCTTGGTACCAAGTGCACCTGAAAAGAACCACTGCAAAAACTCCCCAATAATCAACTTTAACAATCTCTTCAACTGATCCATAGTAATTGACAGCCCCGACTTTTGGATTATCATCTTTCGAACTTGCAAAACTTGTCGTTTCAGCAGTCAAAAATACACCGCTGTTTTGGGTTGTGCATTTTGAATCTCTGCTCTTCGTGTGAAAACGATATCCATTTACCACGTAGCCACTGTACCTCCTGGCCATTCGATTAGGACCCAAAGCAAGGACACGTAAATCAGATGAAACTTCCACCCTTTTTCCCACCACCTCTGTTAACCACTTCCAGAAATCTTCAGAGTGTGCTTGCTCTTTCTTGTATTTTTTTGATTTTGAATGAGCTTCCACTAACGCGCGGTGATCCCTAAGAAAATATTAGGTGAACAATTAATTCAAATAGTTTACGAGGAAAACAAGTTCATATATACTAGTACTCGACAAATGAAGGAGGGAGTAAATAACTTACTCGATCAATGTCTCAATTTCCTTATTACCGCAATTGAAAAGAATGTAAGTATGACAAGCTTTCCAAACTGAATCTGCTAGCTGAATAACTTTGCCATCTTTATTCTTTCTGCCGCCAATATGATATTCCGCATTTGTTGGACATTTTGAAAAATCAGTTAATGGTTCACCACCCAAAAATCTTGAACAGAATGTAACGCACTCCTCTGCCAAATAGCCTTCTGCAATTGAACCTTCGGGTCTAGACCTATTACGGACATAGTTTTTCAATTTACAAAGATATCGCTCAATAGGATACATGCAGCGAAGGTGCTCGGGTCCACCGTATTCAATCTCTCTACACAAATGAACGGGGAGGTGCACCATGACATCAAAAAAAGCAGGTGGGAAAATTATCTCAAATTCACATAAGATGTTGACAATTTCGTCTTGCAGCCTCTGAATATCATCCAAGTGAATGGCCTTACTCCACAAACCTCGAAGAAATGCACTGAATTTTATCAGCGGCTTCGCAACATCAGCTTTGACTGATTTCTTCACAGCAAATTGCAACAAGTAATGAAGTATAAAATGCGCATCATGGCTCTTATACCCCAATATCTTCCTCTCGTTTGTGTGCACATAACGACTAATATTAGAGGCACAGCCGTAAGGTAATTTTGCATTCTTTAATACCTTGCAAAATATGTCTTTCTCCTTGTTTGACATGTCAAATAAGGCTGCATTAATTTCATAAGATTTCCCATCAGCAGATTCCATCGGATGAAGGGACTTCCGTATTCCCATTTCTTGTAAATCAAATCGAGCTGCCAAATGATCTTTTGACTTCCCACTAATATTAAGCAAGGTACCTAATATACTATCGCAAATGTTTTTTTCGATGTGCATGACATCGAGGTTGTGTCTTAATGGATTATGCTTCCAATAAGGTAAATCGAAAAAAATAGACCTCTTTTTAAAAGGGATGCCACTTTCACGCTTTCTTTTTTTATTTTCTCCAAACTGATTTTTAAACCCAAACAGCAGCTGTTCAACCTCTGTTCCCGTCAACGGTTCTGCACTCTGCCTCGTCTCAATTGCCCCATTAAAATTTTTCTTGTCAAACCTCCATTTGTGGGAAGGATCAAGAAACCTACGATGACTCATATAGCACATCTTACGGCTGTGTTTCAAATATTCTGAGCAGGTTTCGTAATGGCACACCGGGCATGCTAACTTGCCTTTTGTGCTCCAACCGGACAACATAGCATAGCCCGGAAAGTCGCTAATGGTCCAGAGTACCCCTGCCCGTAAATTGAAGTTCTGATCAGTCATGGCATCATAGGTTTGGATGCCAATATCCCACAACTCATTCAACTCAGCGATTAATGGTTGCATATATACGTCGATACTATTTGAAGGGGAATTTGGACCCGATATCAACGTCGAAAGAATTAAATTTTCTTGTTTCATGCAAATCCAAGGTGGGAGGTTGTAGTTTACTAGTACTATAGGCCATGTACTATGAGAAACACTCATCGTACGATACGGAGAGAATCCATCAGCAGCTACACCTAGTCTTACATTTCGAATTTCCGAAGAAAATTCAGGATAGTTAGCATCCATCATCTTCCAAGCTAAGGCATCAGCCGGATGCCTAAGCTTACCATCTTCTACCCGTCCCGTTGCATGCCAAGTCATGAGTTTAGAAAACTCTTTGCACATGAAAATTCTTTGCAACCTAGGTTTAAGGGGAAAGTATCTCATGACGTTTGCAGGTACTTTGCTAATAATTCTCTCTGAATCATCATTAACAGCAGACCCTTTCTTTTCTTGTATAACCCACCTCGAAACCCCACAATTATCACAAACTATTTTATCCTTATTATTGCCCCAATACAGCATGCAACTGTTAGGGCAGGCATGTATTTTATGATAATCAAGACCTAAGTCCTTGATTATATTTTTAGCAGCAGTGAAAGATATAGGCACATTGGCTTCAGGAAAGGCTTCTTTAATCAGAATTAATAAATCACTGAAGCCCGACTCGGTTATACCATGGACACACTTCAAATGGTAAAGACGGATGATAAAACTTAGCATAGAAAAATTTGTGCAGCCCGGATATAGCGGGTTTTTTCCCTCCTCGACAAGGCGATAAAAATTTTTAGCCTCCGCATTTGGTCCTACTTCTACATTCTGAAACCTCCTACCTGTACAATCGAACATATCTTGTAAATTATCCCCGAAGGCAGCCCCCGCTTCACAGTCCTTAAAATCTGTCGTATCTCTTATTTTGGCTCCTGAAATCCTATAAATCCACTGGACATGCGACATAGAAGGTCCCCTGCAAATTAGATGATCATAAATTACATCTGCACGATGCCACTTACGATCATCACAATCTTTGCAGGGGCACTTTAATTCATCACCAACAGAAAAAAGGGCAAATGCCTTCTCAACAAAAGCTTTTATCCCCTTTTCATATTCTTCGTGGTATCGTGGAAGTCCTATCCAGCTTTTATTACCATAATCACTTTCCATTTCTAAAACTAGTCGGTAACAGATTCAACACGTTGCACCTATAAAGTCAGCGTAATATGAATATACTTGTCTAGGTGCCAATCTCAAAACCATTTGTTTAAACTAATACTCAGCCTACACAATTATTTATGAGATTATAGAATGTACAGATTCACTAACAGCACAGTAATCATCAAAGCAGCGCGAAAATGACATAACTACTGGATTTCAGCACATATCATCAAAACATAGAGTCAAGTCAGCATAATATTAATATCCACTATATCATCAGACACCAAAACTACTGGATTTCACCACATTAAACTAGTCACATGTCAATTATATAGCACATGCTAACATAAAAATAAAATATAAAAGTTGTACCATATCATGTAACAAAAAATTAGAAAAACAATTAGTGTATCATGCATAAACAGAAAAACCTATCATAACACATGGCAACCACAAAATCATAACAAAGAAGGTTGTCACAAAATTTACAAAAAACATAGCATATCATATCACTATATTAACCCATACACAAATATCATGCAAAAATCCACTCATACTCAAAATAAACCCAATCAAAAACAGAATAGCCCAATCGAATACAAAATAAACCCAATCGAGCAAATACAAAAAATTAAAATTAAACACATACACATATAAAGACATAAACCCAGTGAAAGCTTTTTACCTTAATGAAAGCAGCTGTTTACCCAATGAAACCCCTAAAATGTATGAAACTTCAATCCCTCAAAAAGTTAATCCCCTCAGAAACTTCAATCCCCTGAAATGCATGATATGAACTGTTAGTAAACAGTTTATACTAGATATACAACTAAATGCAAGATTAAAAACTGAAAATAGAAGATGTATTACCAGTTAATCGAAGAACCCCCAAATCGGAGTACCCTAATTACCTACAACTGAAAAATCGATGTGTTAGTAACTAAATCGAACAATGTGTGTGTGTTTGTGTATTCAGGTACCTAATTGATGCTTGAATCCATGCTTGAATCGAAGAAGAAAGAGTGCCGAGAGAGTGTGTTCGAGAGAGTGTGTTCGAGAGAGAGAGTGGGTTTGTGATGTGAGTGTATCTTGACTTAGGCTTTTTTTCAGTGGGGGGAAAACTACCGCCGAGACAATTCACCTCGGTAATAGCAATTTAAATTTACTTTATATTAATAAATTAACATATTATTTAATTAGTAAAAACTGTCTTTTTTAATTTTATATATAACTATTTGTTTTTTAAATAAGATGTAATAATTTTTAAAAAAGTTAAAATATTAAATATAATATTTTATATTAATGAATAGTCCAGAATATAATTTAAAAGGTAATTTTATGATAAATATTTACTTTAATCGGAAAAAAATAAACATAATATCTATTGTAACACCAGATGCTAGTGTTACATATCGTGTAACACCGTCATATTCATGTAACACTAGGTTAACGGCTATTGTAACAACAATTTCAGGGTGTTACAATAGACCTCGGCTTTCTGAGCTACCGCAACGAAATGCTTGTAACACTTATAAAATACCATTGCAGTAGCCCACTTATGGCGTAGTGCCTGTTTAACTTTGTATCAGGGAATAAAGTTAGGAATACAAAGGCTGTCAATCTATTGAACCGTCATACACCTGCAAATTCAACTTCTGAGAGTAGCCCATCCGACGTTACTGTACAGGTTCCCGATTTGGACAATTTAGGTGTTCGTCGTCCAGGTAACTGTCCTCATCACGTGAGTATTCTTAATTATACGCAGCTGCAAGTGATCCCTGAATTGACATTGAATTCCTACTGTAGTCTGGTATTCTGACGAAGCAAGTACCAGTTCAAAAAATTTGTTACATGCTTTCAACAAAGCTAGGGAAAACGCTGGTCTTGGAAGTAGGAAAATGGCAGGTAAACTAGATACTATATCAATGCTTGAGATCAATTTTTCTATGCACCTGCATTAAATGTTGCTGCACATCTGGCAGATGCAACGATTTTGCGTCAACATCAGGCACCAACACCGGTCATGGGGAAACCATCTTTTCAAATCCCTTGAACATGGGTTAGTGGCTCTTTTTCATCGCACTGTTCCTGTTATGAAAATTTCTCACTAACGCTGATCCTCATGTGGAGAATAGATGATGTTGCAGAGGATGAATCTAACACCACTCCTGATGAAGCAGAAGGAATGCACTCTTTTGCCATGTTTAAACACCATTTTATTTTGTTCCTTTTTAGCTAGGCTTCTCTCCGTCAAAAGTAAATATGCGGTCAATTATCTTTTCCGAATGTTGTATATTTAACTTAACATTTTTTAATCGGGAATCTAGAATTTTAATAAATTTTGTAATGTATAAAAAATTAATAAATTCCAAGTACAATTCAGATACAAATATCACTTTTTTTTAACATAGGACCTCGCATCCACTACCCTCGGGTGCACACTGGGTAAACCACGAGCTCACGCAATAACATGCAAACTACGTAAATCAAGGTAAACTGCATTATATTTTTTTAGCATAAATCTCAATTTCAACGGTGAATACCATATATTCCAAATAAATAATTTTTTGATGATGCAGTACCTATAAATATACATAATATGCTAAATAAAGATTAAAAAACTAATGTTAATATTGATTTAATTTATAATCTGACCTCATTTTAATGAAAATTTTAATAATTTACCCGCACGCGAAGCGCGGGCATAATTCCCTAGTTATATAAGTATGTAAAAATTTACTAAACATAATTTATCACTATTTAATAATTATATTAACATATAATCAATCAATTAACTAAATATATAAAAAATATTAATATATTTATTATTAAAAAGATTTAGGCCGATAAATAGTGCCGGTCTAAATTTAGGCCAACAGCCTAAATTTGGACCGAGATCTAGTCACCATTTAAAAGATTTATGCCAGAATGAGTTCAAATTTGGATATTTAGGCCTCTCTTGTGTTTGCCTAATCAGTAGTCCTGTCAGCCGGTCCCCGGATGGGCCATAAACGAACAGAAACATTTCGTTAAGAAATTTCCGTAATCGAATTCAAATTGAATCAAAAAGTTATTGATGTTCGACGAAATCAGCAATTAAATAATTTAAGTTCAATTTGGTTAGTTATCTTTTTGGATTTAGTTCAAGTTCAGCTTTACTTCTTATTTTTGAATTCAAAATTTCTTTTATTTTTTTTCAAATTTTGCTCAACAACTCAAGCTTTCTTTTATTATTTGTGTTTTTCCTAATTTTTTTATTAGGATATGTTTTTCCTATATTTGTTAATATTATTTGACAGATTCTATGATGATATTTTAAGTTAGTAAATTTTATTTTTTCAAAATAAAAGAAACAAAAAAAATAAAATTATTTACAAGCAACCAGAACTCGACATAAATGAAAAACAGGTTTTTGACTTATTTCTTACAAATAAAAGTTCTAATAATACAAAAATAAATTACAAAATTGAAATAAGAATTTAAACTCGAATTTGAAAAATAATATCTCTATCAAATTAATTTCGTTAACAGATCTAGTAGCCTAGCAGCCAGCCACACGGCTGAACAACGATTTCTTGACCTAGGAAAATCACCCCTCTAGAAGTGAAGCAGCCAAATTAATTACATCCTCTCTGTTTTAATTCATTACGTCGTACTTTTTGACATACACTTTTAAGTGTTTTGATTAGATAATTAAAATATTATTTTTTTTAAAAAAAATCTGAATAAAATTATGTCCAAAATTTTAATTCACAAAAAAAAAATCAATTAAAATTAATAATTTTTATCATCCGGTCAACTCACCAAAATGTACATGTATAAGTCAAAAGTGTAATATAAGAAGTAACACAGATATAGTAAATAAGTTAATAAAGTGTTTTCTACTTCTTTACACAAACGGGTCAAGAAAAGCAGAAGTCAGAAGGCAGCATTTGCTTCTTACAAACAAACACCACCATAATATGCATCTCAAGTCACAGGTGACAACTAAGTATCACATGTATAACATATAACTAATGTATGCCACTTATAAGAGCATTCACAGCCGGCCTCCAATCCCCAACCCCAAAAACTTACTAAAAATAGTAATCTTTCAAAATTTTTTACAAACTTTTAAAAATTTCTTCCATCCCATTTCCCATATTCAATCCCTATTCCCCATAAAAGTATAAGATAACACATGAAATTAATAAAATAATAATGAAATGATAATGAAATGGAAGATGAATAGTGTATGGGGGATGAATAGTGTAACCCCAAATATGGGGATTTATTTCTAATCCCAAAAACTAAAACCTATTTTGGGGTTCCGGATGTAGAGTACATTTTAGTAAAAGTTACTTAGTAGATTTCTTTAAATTATAGGGTTGGGGTTGGGGTTGGGGAATGGGATGAGAATGCTCTGATATACTCAAGATGCTATATTGATTCTCAACATATACCACTATTTTGATTGATCATCCAATTTATAAATAATGCACTCCAAACTTACCCTACTCACCAATAAATGTGATAGAAGATCCTCATCCCAACAATACAATTAGACATAATTGAGATTTGGTAACAAACACTTCAACTTGAAGAAAAGTAAAAGTGGTCACCAACAAAACAATGGAGTAGGAGTAATGTTTAATATGGTGTATAGTGTACTATATATTTTGAAAAAGTGAGCAAAGCTAGGCCAATGCATGATGCTTCTTGAGAATCAGTGTCCCACAAAACCATCAACTGTTTTACTTGGCAGCTGGATTGGACTCAATCGGATGGCTACAAATATTATATAGTAGTACTAGTTAATTTTAAAGTGCCACTACTATTAAATAAATTGATGAAAATTTTTACTAACTGCCTAAAAGTTGGATGTTTTGTGGCTGTTTGGCGGGGCTTTTAAGCCCCGCTTCTGGACTTTTAAGTTAGAAGCACTTATTTTGTACCGTTTGTGTAAAAAGTCGAGAAGCACTTATAAAAAGCTACGATTCCTAGCTTTTGTTTCATGACTTCTGCTTTTTTCCCAAACACTTTAATCACTTATAAGTCTTAACTAACTTCTAACTTCTACTTCACTTTTTTATGTTTATGCTGTCAAATTACCCACTCGGACTACTTAAAACTGGCGGATTCTTGGATCTCAAAGATATGACGACGAGAGTGGAAGATAAATCAGAATGTAATACAATATATGATTAGTTGGTTTCATAAAATTGGAAATTTTATATTTAATTATTGAATTGTTAATTCAAATATTATTAGAGGAGATTAAGATTACTAATTCTGGCAAATGTCTTCCTAATCTAACTAAATGACCACATCAATATTGTTTCAACATAATTTGAGTTTTGTTTTATAGTTTTAAGGGGATTGATAAGTAACAAAAGTGATAGTACAAGTTACTACTTCTGATGTCATATCTATTTGTTAAAACCTTTTATGATGTTACTGACCTTTTCCGACGTCCATGTCCAATGACTAACATCTTTAAAAGAACCTACTATTGTTCATTATAAGCTTAAATAGATACTAGCTTAAAACCCGTGCAATGCACGGGCGGTTATAATATTTGTTATTTTGTTGTATATATTTTAGATTTAACGAACTTTATTGAAAGTAAAATTGTGATAGAATAATGTGATTAGAAAAACTTTTATTTAACCGCTGAATAAATTCTTAATAGTTAAATCCTTCAAATAGCTAATTTATAATTATGTCAAATATATATTTTAAGTGAGAATGTTAAAAAAAAATTACATGTTACTCCCTCCGTTCTTGAATATCTGCCTTTTTGATTTTTTCGCACACATTTTAAGATACTTTGACCACATATCTAGAAATGTTACTTTCAAATATTTCTTTTTATGAATAAAAGTATTGATATAATTTTTTTGTTCAGAAAAAAAAATTCAAAAATAATCTTTAAGAACGGAGGGAGTATAATTTAAGGAGACCCATAAACCCAGATAGAAACAACCCAATTAGCATTTTAATATTTAGTTATTAATAGTTAACAATATAATATAAAACATATTATAAGTTAAAGGGAAGCGTAAACTCAAATACTGATCATAATACTAACCTAATTTTTAATGTTTTAATTTAATAGACAGTAAAAAATATATATTATAATTTGTTATAAATTAAGGAGGTACATGGATCGAATATGAAACGGTTTATTAAACTTGATCGAACGAACAACTGAACTTTTCATGTTTCGGTTTTAATAGTACAATAATAGATAGTATAGTATATAATTGTAATATTACTTTGAAATTGAGACCATTAGAGTATTTAAAAATAACGTTAATATATTTTGGTCGAAAAATATCACCATTTATTTATTAATAACTATATATTAATAACATTATATATATATATACACACACACACATATTGCCTGTGTTAATTGTAGAAGATCAGTTTTTTTAGTTACAAAATATTAAAAAGATAATGTGTTTTAGCTATAAAGGTAATTACTGTATTCCTCGATGATCATTTAGAAGATTGAATTTTTTAGTTAGAAAATATAAAGAAGATAACATATTTTAGTTAAAAAAATATTTGTTTATATAGATAGACCTGTATTTCGGCCCAAAATTAAAAAGAATAATTAGTTATTTAGATAAACCCGTATTTCGGCTCAAGTACCGAGCGACCAACTTTTTAATGTTTTGGCTTTAATAAAAAAAGATAACATATTTTAGTTAAAAAGAATAACTGGTTATATAGATAAGCCTATATTTCGGCCCAAAGTTAAAAATAATAATTAGTTGTAGAGATGGGTCCATATTTCGGCTTTTTTTCGTTGGTCCCAACATTATTACTTTAAAGAGGTTTAACTGTAAAAAAGATAACATATTTTAGCTAATAAGAATAATTGATTATATAGATAGGGCTTATTTCAGCCCAAAATTTAAAAAAATAGATTAGTTATATAGATTGGCCCATATTTTGGCCCAAGTACCGACCGACCAAACTTTTAATGTTTCGGCTTTAATAGTATGCTAAAAAGAAGAATTGATTATATAGATAGGGCTTATTTCAGCCCAAAATTACCAAAGTTAAAAATAATAATTAGTTGTAGAGATGGGTCCATATTTCGGCTTTTTTTCGTTGGTCCCAACATTATTACTTTAAAGAGATTTAACTGTAAAAAAGATAACATATTTTAGCTAATAAGAATAATTGATTATATAGATAGGGATTATTTCAGCCCAAAATTTAAAAAAATAGATTAGTTATATAGATAGGCCCATATTTTGGCCCAAGTACCGATCGACCGACCAAACTTTTAATGTTTCGGCTTTAATAGTACTAGCCTTTAACCCGTGCGAAGCACGGGTGACTATATAATTCTTAATTTATTATTTATAATATAACTTTTAATATTATTTTAGTATTATAGATTAATTAATTGGATTTACTTAAATTATATTAATCAACTAATTTTGTTTTATTATAAATTATATTTAAAAGGATAGTAGTCGTACAATATTTTGATTTGGTCATGTGTTTGATGATTCAGTTTATAACTAAAAGTCCGCTTTACCTAGAGTTCTCATAGTTTTACATCTCTAAACAGTGTACACGCAGATTTCTCATAGTCTTACATTTCTAAACAGTTTAATATAGTATAAGATAAAAACTCCACCATCATTTTTTTAAATATAATTTATAATTAGTTAAAAAATGTAACCCGTTTGTTAATATAATTTAATAAGATTTCAATTTATTAATACTAAAACACTAATAAAATGTTGTTAGAATTTAAATTATATATAATAAATTTAAAATTATAATATATAGTATATAAATAATATATAAATTATATTTAAAAGAATAATGGTAGAGTTTTTTATCTTGTATTACATCACAAGTGTTTGTAATTTGAACGGTATAAAACTCTTTAATATTGTAAGAGCAAGAGAAGTCTACATGTGACCGACTTGCAGTTATAAAAGAGATGACCAAACCAAAATTTTGTACGACTACAAATTAAACCTATGTTGGCTTATTATATTATAGTATAGATAGTATAGATTCCTGACTTTAGATGAATACTGGTTTGAATACTATCCGTCAAAAAAAACGATTTAGATGAATACTGGTTTGGATTAATATATTTCATCAAAATAATAAATATAAACTTTTAAAATTACCTCATCAAAATATATTTAAGAAAAATTGGAACAAAAAGTGTCTACATTATAATATTTCAATATAATTTAATTAATATTTAAAAATGAATTTAAATAAAAATTCATAAATATTTTTAAAATATACACAATACACCAAAATTATAAAATTTTAACTTTTAATAATATAACATAAATTTATAAAAATTTGAACCGCAAGCTTGTATATAAATACGTATATATCGTGGAAGGATTACTAAGGCCACCAAATTTCAGCTCTTTCGTGCATCTCTGTGGCTGTCAATCTGTCATGCAAGGTCTACCTAAAAATTAGATAAACTCATAATGGCACTGTTTACTACTTATACCAAGCAACAATCGACAAAGTTTAAAGAACACTTAAAATATCTATCATTTTTGGATGAAAGAATATTGATAACTCCTTTTTCCCTTTCCGTCTATGCGTGTCTTGCAGTGTTATTGCTGGATGTAAGCCTACAAAATAATATCGGATGTGGGTTTGAGCCTCGCAACACCTCCGGCGTGAAAATAAGTACAGATGTCGAGATAAAAGACAGAAAATAAGCTATTAACAATGCAGAGGGTGAGTATATGGGGTATGGCTGTTGTATGGATGTTTGAGTATTTAGCTTTAGTGAATGCAACGCAAGTGTGTGTAAAATATGAGCGTATGTGGAGAGAGTAACCATTAAACTTCTCTACTTCTTTGATTTATTTTTAAGCCAAAGATTATGGTTTAAGGGAACGTACCTTGAACCATGGTCATATATGTAGAGTTGTATCCCCTACACGTGTCCAAGTGTCAGCGAAAAAATAGTGTTTTGGAATGTTTCTGCATTTGTCTCTGCTGTTCGGTTGACCATTTTGTGTTGTCCCTGTCATCTGGGATGTCAATTTGTTACTTGCGCAGAAAGTGCCGGTTTGTACTCATATGTTTATCTGGGGCGGGGTTAATTAGCTGTTGTGTGTGTCCCGAATCCTACCCGGGTTAAAACTTCTGCTCGGGCCGGTGTGCAATAGCCCTTAGCAAGCGGTCTTCCCCGGTTGTAGCTTCTTGTGGGGTCCGGATTATTAGAATCCAGATTATGTGGGTGTTTGTGTATGGCTTAAAAGCCCAGTTTCTGGTTTATAAGTCAAAAACACTTAATTCATACCGTTTGTGTAAATAGTCAAGAAGCACTTATAAAAAGTTAGAAATGCTAACTTTTGTTTCAGGATTTCTACATATTTCCCAAACACTTTAATCACTTATAAGTCTTAACTTGCTTCTAACTTCTACTTCACTTTTTTATTTTAAGCAAAAAACACTTTTTTAAGTTCAGCCAAACGGCTCCTATGTCCTATCAAAGCGGTAAAATCTTAACTTTTTCTCCAAAATTCATAAATTCGAATATTCTAAAAGAAATATCATATAAAATTTGGTATATTTTTGCCGAGAAACTACCCATTAACGCGAGATTTCAAAATTTATAAACTATCCCAAATGAATGAACTACGCCTTAATTATAATTTCGAATACAAAATTGTCCCAAATATTTGTCGGACTTTAGTCTCCTGATCTGCAAATTAGCTACTCCCTCCGTTCCTAAATACATTTCTCATTTGTTTTTATCATGTTCGTAATACACATTTTTGATCATTAATATTTGTGATTTTATATTAATATCAAATATAAAAATTTCACCGTATTAAAGTACTCATAAATACGAATCCAACAAGATCACTAATACTAATGACTATATTTTATCTTATAGACAAGATGTAAATGAGTAATTTGTTTCGTGTTATAAACAGTGCCGACATTTCAAACTGACAATATTTTTAGAGACGGAGGGAATATCAATTATGTTAGATATTTGACGACACTTATTTCATAGGTATAAGGACTGAATATCTTTTTATACAAATATTTAAGAGGTATTTAATAATATATATTAAAAATTAAATATGTATTCATATAATTTTTTGTCAAAAAGCTACTCCCTCCGTCCCACCCATTTCTTATCAAATGGGTTGGGCACGGAGGTTAAGGAATATGTATAAAGTAGTGGAAAAGTGGAAGAAAAGTGGGTAAAGTGGTGAGACCCATTGATTTTTAATGTATAAAAAGAAGATAGTGGGGTAAAAGTAGTGTGAAAAGGAAAGAAAAGTAGAGAAGTGGTGGGATCCATTGACTATTTTTGGTAAGTTTTGAAATGTAAAGAATTGGGTGAGACACCCAAAAAGGAAGGTGTAAAGAAATGGGTGGGACGGAGGAAGTATTTATTTTAATTTTAATAAATAAGATAAGCTCGAAAGGTACATGCAAGAATGGATAAACTCTACTTTCCGCGTCCGTGATTGGTGGTGTTGGAGCTGTACAACCAAAAAAGCTTTCTATCACTTGTCAGTTGTCACTGCCCTGCGCATAGTACATTTTTGCACACTTGTGTCTCAGAAAAACCAATATTTCCCTCCGTCCTTTCTCTTGGTCAGGATTGCCTAACACACTTTTGATTATTACTGTAATATTTTTAATTTTATATTAATATTAAATATAAAACTTCATTATATTGAAATACTAATAATTACGAATATGATAAGGTCACCCATTACTATATATATTTATTTAGATTAGAATAAATTAATAATTTGTCTTTTGTTAAGAACATTGCAGACATATAAGACGAGAAAAGTTTTCAGAAACAAAGAGAGTATCTAATTATGAAAACTTTTTAACAAATAAAATAATTAACATATCAAAAATAAAAAAATATATCTCTATGATCATTCTCGCATCTTCTTTATAATTCAAACTCTTATGGAGTCTTATATTTGTTGAAACTTTACATACACATAATATAAAAAAATATGTAGGAAGATTACGCATCACTTATTAGCATTCTCCTCCTCTTTCATTTTCATAGTAAATAATTCATGACAAGTAATTTATTTTTTAAATAAGATCCCGCAATGATTCAATAATGAATATTTTTTTAAAAATTATTTTATATATTATCAAATATTATTATACATTAAAGAAAAATAATTCGTTTTAATTAAAGAAATATTTAAAAGGTTTCTTTTAGAAAGTAATTATATATTTTTTGCTTTTAATATATACTTAAACTAAAGAAGATAATTGTAAATCTAAAACGAAAATAAGAGCATAATTTATTTAAAATGAAAAGGAAAAATATTAAATATAATCAAAAAAGACGTAACAGGGCCGATTAGGTAAGTGTTAAAAATGTAGACTTGTTAGGATTTATGGGTGGTATATAACAATCAACTTAACATTTTATTACTTAGTTTATTCTAAGTAGAACATACTATCATAACCAATGTATGTTTCTGTAGCATTACAATAACTACCATGTAATAAAAATCCCTCCTTGGAATAAGTTTATTGATTTATTCATGCCTCCAGTCGTACATTTGAATGACAACAAGAATAAGAAATTTTACCGTTAATTGATTGACAGTGGAGCTAGAAGACAGTTGGTTGCTGGTCAAGACAGATGGTTTATATCTAACAACAATATTGGTGGAAACTCCATAGACAACAAGTTTCGTATGTATGACATCAAGGCTTGGATTTTCTGACAGCATCAACTACAAGTAATTACTGTCATCCAAAGTCCATTGTTTCACAGCAAGCACTGACGTCGCTAAGTCACTGTCATCGGAGATACGGGTTGGATTTGAATCTTCATCAAGTCAACTCATGTGGCAGATAAACATGTTGAGAGCTCAAGGATGCTGCAGAAAGTTTGTTTTGTAGCACAACTGTAAAAACTACGACAGAAGCTCAGGAGTGTACAAGTCATGAATCACCGTTTAAAAGTGTCAAGTCACTATCTACTGGGATTTGATAAGCTTAAAATAGAATTTATCTTAGGTTGCTTTTAATACAATGTAATCTCTGTTTGATTAGCATTTTAGAAAAATCACATGGGTTGCAATTTGTTATAAGCAACTGCAAAGTAGAGTCTACTTTGGAGTATTGCAGTACCTGTGTTGATAGTGATGTTTTAACATAACAAGTCATATAGGAAAACACCACCTATTCTATTGTATTCATCCGAGAGAGCACCATTGTAATTCTTGAGAGAATCGAAACTTAAGAAACACTTTCTTGAGGTTGTAACAACACAACGAAATAAATAATTCATTCATTTTGTGAAGTTAACTTCTGTGTTCTTCAAGCTTACATTTCATCTATTGATAAACTCGAATCTTATATTTGTTGCTGGAATTAAGATTTGAATTATCAGTATTGCGTTCAACCCTTTTCTGCAATACATTCTCGGACCAACAGGACTAGAAGTTTGAAGTAAACTAAGACTATAAGTGATTAAACTGGTTGGAAAAAAAGTAGAAGTCCTACAACAAAAGCTAGCATTCCCATTTTCTTATAAATGCTTCTAACTTTTTACACAAACAGGTCAAGACAAGTAGAAGCCGACTTCTTATCAAAAAGAGCGATAAAGTTAGAAGTAGTGTTACCCAAACAAGCACATTGTGTAAGGACACTTTGGGTAAGAGGTTTTTACAGGAATAGTTATGGAATCCCCGCAATAATTCATTACGAATATTAAGGGGCCGTTTCGCTGAGTTTAAAATTAGTGCTTCTTGCTTAACGTAAAAAAAAAAAGAAATAGAAGTTAGAAGTAAGTTAAGACTTATAAATGATTAAAGTGTTTGAAAAAAAAAAGTAGAAGCAATAAACAAAGGGGTCATTTGGGCGTGCTTAAAATAAGTACTTTTTTATTAAAGTAAAAAAGTGAAATAGAAGTTGGAAGCAAGTTAAGACTTACAAGTGATTAAAGTGTTTGGAAAAGAAGTAGAAGTTCTGATAGAAAAACTAGCATTTATAACTTCTGAAAAGTACTTCCGTTTTTTTATACAAATAAGTTAAGAAAATTAGAAGCCAACTTCTTTCAAAAAAAGTGCTTCTACTCCGTCACCAAACATGCACAAAATCTAATATATTTAATTTTTTATAAAAATTTCTTAACTTTTTATACAAACGCTACAAATAAATATTTCTAACTTATAACTCCAGAAGCCGGACCTAAAAATCTGATTCAAACACCCACTAAGTATCTTGTAATGTTCATTGCGGATACTTTGATACCTATCAGTAATATTTCTTTTGATCCAAACAGTGGTGGCTTAGACCAATTCCGACCATAAAAATTTTTCGGTAAAAAATGAACATGTCAAAAATAAAAAATATAATCAATATTTTAAAAATATTATAATTCTAACCATCCTCACTTATTGTCCGTAATTTTAGCAAACTCCGTAGAAAACTCGTACGTGAAGAACCTTGGAAGTAGGGATGGCAACGGGTTGGATCGGTTCGGATATTTAAGATATCCAAATCCAAATCCAAATTATTTTTAAAATCCAAATCCAAATCCAATCGGGTTTCACATATCAAATCCAAATCCAAATCCACGGGTTTCGGTTCGGGTTTGTTCGGGTTTATCCAAAACCTGAATTCCGAAATTTATATAGTATTGTAAAAATATTATTTTTGATTTTTTCGCCCTTAAATTTCATTATATTTAAAACTAAACTACTTTAATAATAAAGGATTACACATAAATAAAATTTTGAACCGTATTTAATAATTTCTAAACACAAATCTTCAATATATGGAGTATGAAATTATAAAATAACTCATTAGTTAAACAAAAAAAGTCACTATAACCCAAAAATATACACATTCACACTCTACACACGTGTATATATATAAACAAAATTTAGTAAATTTAAAATTGAAAATAAGTATATTAGTATACATATACATATTATATACTTATATATAATAAGCGTAAGGGAGATAATTTGGTCGCATGGTCCTATGATCCAAAAGCTTATCTTGGATCGTATATTGAACAAATAAGCACCGTTAGATTAGAACAAAATTAAATTCTGTTCTATAAGGAAACTGACATCTACTTACATGTTTATAATTCCTTTTCTGAATCTAAAACAAATTCTGTGTTTCATGCGTTTTTGGTTTTTTTTAATCCAAAATAAATATTTCTTTCAAAATTTAATTGTAGAATCGTATAAATCGCACCGTTACAAAATTATTTTTATCCATCGGATCGTATATTGAACAAATAAACACCGTTAGATTAGAACAAAAATAACATCTGTTTCATAAGACAACTGAAATCTACTTGCATGTTTATAATTCCTTTCCTGAATTCAAAACAAATTCTGTATTTCATGTGTTTATGATTTTTTTAATCCAAAATAAATATTTTCTACCAATTTTATTTGTAGAATACAAAACAAATTATACCATGTTATTGCATGTTTATGATTCATCTTCTTAATTCAAAACAAATTGTGTTTATCAATTTTAATCTCGAACCATAAAAATTTTTAGAAAAATATTTAAATCACATTATATAATCTAATAGGAGTTGGCATCACATATTTTACTTAAAATAATTTAAAATTTGATAGAAAGAATTTAATACTTTGGCATGATACATATAATTTTAATTTATTATTATAAAATAATTTTTTCACACCATTTAAAATATATTTAAAAAATTTATAAATAATTAAAAAGCTCCCGTGCCTTGCACGGGCTATAAGCTAGTACATACAATATATATATTTGGATTTTTTCGGGTTTCGGGTTTGGATCGGGTTTGGATCGGATTCGGATTTCGGGTCGGGTTTCGATACGGAATACCTGGTATCCAAATCCAAATCCAAACTCGCTCGAGTCTAAAAATAAAATCCAAATCCAAAATACCGGGTTCGGTAAAATCTATTCGGGTCGAAACGGTCGGGTATCCATTCGGATCGGTTTTTTCTGCTTGGAACTCCTTGACGGCCTAAAAGAATGGTATATGACCAAAGCCGAGGTATAAGAAAATAGAAGAAACAGCGACTGGACGGGGTATATTACAAAGCTACATGTACGCGTGTATGAACAGAGACCGTCTAAGAACATCATCACATTTTGGGGGTGTTTGGATTAGAGAAGCAGTGGCTTCTTTTAAGTAGAAGTGCAATGAAGAAGTAAGAATAGCGTTTGGGAAAAAAAGCAAATCACTTTTTTTTGTCTTTAGAAGCATTAATTGAGAAGCTAGAAGTCCAAGCTTTTTTCTTCTACTTCTCACCTTTTTTCACTAACAATCCAAACACTTAACCAAACACTTACATTTTACTTCTACTTCTCACTTCTACTCCACTTCTTTATTTTAAACAAGAAGTCACTTCTTTTAAGCTTAGCCAAACGGCCCCT
Organism: Daucus carota subsp. sativus; assembly: GCF_001625215.2. NCBI lineage: Eukaryota > Viridiplantae > Streptophyta > Magnoliopsida > Apiales > Apiaceae > Daucus > Daucus carota. The sequence goes on from NC_030388.2 coordinate 6,248,784, forward strand.
TAAATTACTCACTAAGATAGCATGCAAATTGCTTAGTGGATAATGATGTCGGTTATTTTAAGGTTGTGGGCCCCCGGTAAAACGTGAATACTCAAAAACAGGGGATACCAACAAAAGCGGTTTCAAAGATGTTTCGGTGGTCTTAAACAGTTTCTACGTTGTTTCACCCAAATTACTATATTTTGATTTATAAATATTAGGACTCAATATTTAGCTATAGAAATAGGAAAATCAGTTGTTTGACAAATTTATTAGCTAATGGTCTAATGTTTGTTATTTTCCATTCCATGTTATTGACATTTCAATTTGTGCTGAGATATCAGTGGACTGGTATATAATTAGTTTTCTATGTTCTAAAATATCTTTTTTATTTATTAAACCTTTTTTATTAATTAAAAAAAATGTTTCACAAATTTGATAAAAAAAATGATTAATCAATAAAATCTTGAATAAATTCTGAATCAAATTTTACATAACATTTCTCAAATTATTAATCTAAAAGAAAATATTAAGATTACACATGACCTCAGTTAATATTATTATTTGACATATATAATCTTTTACTATATATGTTTGGTGCAATTTGCTTACACTTTTAGTCTTTACTTTACTAGCTAGTTCTCCGTAAAACACATATTCAAAAATCAATTATACATTAATAAAAGTGAAATTATAAGTAAAAAAGTCTAATAGAAAGTGGATATTATCTATCAATTCATAGGAATAATTTTTTTTTAATTGAATGCATGATTTAGACAATATTAATATCATTAAAACAATACAAAAGTACTATTAGTATATTAAATCATTTAATTTGATCGAAAATAACTTTGTTACCCGAAACTGAAAATACTTCTAAATACTCCCAATAACATGCTATACCAACTTTGCACTTATTTTAGCCCATACTAGAAAAAAAGTGAGTCATTGGATAAAAAATTCTACTCTTTTGTAAAATAATCAAACTTTATAAGTGGATTAGATATAAAATGTATAATCCACATGGAGTATAATATAATGGTAAAATGTAGACCATTGAAGCAAATAGTATTAGATACTATTAGGCAAGACATGATTGATTAACCCACACTTTTGTGTATAAAAAGGGTGCATGCCTCTTCTCTTCTCATCACACAATTCACAAACCATTTCTCCTTTGCTTATTTTCGTTTCATTCGTCCCTTCCGTTCATTCTCTTTTCTCTCTTATTTCTTTTCTCGCTGGTTAAAATAATAGTAGTAGTTTCTTACAAAAGAGGTACATTTTTCTTGCTATTTTTTTAGTAGCAATACTAAGTTCTTGATCTTGAGAGATCAAGACTTGTTTTTTATGATCCTTTCTTTAATGGGCTGTGCTTGTTTAGTTCTTGAAAAATCTTGGAGTGTTGTTTGCTTGTACACGGTGAGAGAGAGAGAGAGAGAGGGAGAGGAAGGAGGGAGGGAGAGAGGAGATGTGTTTTTCTTGCTATTTTTTTAGATAACTTTGTGCTTGTAAAACTGGTGGTTTTGGTAAAGGTCTCAACTTTAGCAGCTAATCAACTTAAAAAGATCATTTCCGACATGATCTAGTGTTTTTCCGGCAAACCCACAAAGTTTTCCGGCAGCCCAGAAGTGCTGGCCAAAATTTCTTATTTACTTTTCATGAGATAAATTAAATGGGTTTTTTTAATCTTTCTTGAAAAAGTTGTAAACTTGATGGTCTTGCCTACATAAGCATTAGTCAAAAAAATTATCATAATCTTTAACTAAATATAATGTGAGTGTCAATACTTTTGAAATGTGAATCTGTCCTTGGATCTATTACAACCTTCAATTGTATTCATGTACTTGTATGTATCAAAGTTGTGTTTTGCTTGTTGGGGTTTAAAGGTGTATAAGTTTCTGACGATAAGAGAAAGGGTAAAATGGTCAAACAAGTTTCTTGACAAATCTATCACAATCTAGTAGGCTCTCTTCATTTTCTTGTCTTGCATCATATTTATGAGTTGCTTACATAGTAACATTCTGTGTGTAAGTTCTGCACTGGTCCACGTTTACATTACACACTGTTTTTCTGATGACATGGGGACATCTTAGTTATTTTACTAATATATTATTATTTGTTGTGGATTATTAGGTAGATGTTCTTGATTTAGATGATTAATTTTGAAATTTATGAAGTATGGAACAAGTCAAATGAAGCTTAGGTGTATATGTTTGACTTTTTTAGGCATTTTTTTTTGTTTTTCCAAGTTTAATTTTGAAATATGCTTAGCAGTAGTAGTTGGTGGTTGTAGTACTATGTGTCATGAAAATCTTGGGTTTCCTATGTTTTAAGATTTGGTGATTTTAGTGGGAATTTGTTGGAAAATTCTGTATCATAAAGTTGTAGTTTGGTGGTGCTGAATATTATGTATGTCAAGAATATCTTTGTTATTCTATGTTCTAAGATTTTGTTGCTTGTTTTTGTAGTTGATTTTGGAACAGAGTTGAGTACTATGTAGCCAATTTGTATCTCTAGAAAATCTAAGTTATTCTGTGTTCTGAGATTTGTTGTTTGTTTTTGTAGTTGAAGTTTCTGTATTGAAAGTAGCTTAACAAGGCTTGATCACAATGGGTGAACCTGTTCTGACCCGAGTTCACAGCCTCCGGGAACGTATGGATTCAACTTTGGCCAATCATCGCAATGAAATCTTGATGTTTCTATCAAGGTACTAAATATATTACATTATGTGTGTGTCATGTGTATAATAAAGCTTCAATTTGATCACTTGGGATTTTATAATTTTAGGATTGAAAGTCATGGAAAAGGAATCTTGAAACCTCACCAGCTTCTAGCTGAGTATGAAGCTATCAGCAAAGAAGACAAGCTGAAACTGGACGATGGTCATGGCGCCTTCGCGGAAGTTATTAAGTCTACCCAGGTTAATTAGCCTATAGATTAATTAATTGCGTGGAATTATTTTGGTAGACTTTACTAATTGAAAAACACATTCCTGACAAAAAAATAAAAAATAGAATTGTAAAACACATTCTGAGACATGTATGTATGTATTTATGTTAATTGGTATTGACTTGTATAGTTGTATTGGTATATAGGAAGCCATAGTTTCTCCTCCATGGGTAGCACTTGCTATTCGGCTCAGACCTGGTGTGTGGGAATATGTAAGAGTCAACGTGCATCACCTTGTCGTCGAGGAATTGAGTGTGCCTCAGTATCTTCAATTTAAAGAGGAGCTTGTCATTGGATCGTACGTTTCCCCCCATAATCACTGGGCACCTTATCTATATTGTTTTTGCTTATTTGTCTATGAGTTACTAACTTGATACTTTAATATGTTTCAGAAGCGATGCAAACTTTGTCCTTGAACTCGATTTTGCACCATTCACCGCCTCTTTCCCTCGTCCAACACTTACCAAGTCTATAGGGAATGGAGTTGAGTTTCTCAACAGGCATCTTTCTGCAAAAATGTTTCATGGCAAGGACAGCATGCACCCACTTCTTGAGTTTCTCCGGCTCCACAACTACAATGGCAAGGTACATATTAGTTGGTAACTTGAAATGCTACCCCTTTAATCTCAAGGTGGACTTGCCATCGCCTAATATGTGAACGTGTTTAGAAATAGAATTGGTATGTTAGGAATGCCTTTCGGTTATTACAAATGCTGTTAAATGATTAATTTTACATGATTTCATATCCCAGACCCTGATGCTGAACAACAGAGTTCAGAATGTGAATGGTCTCCAATCTATGCTGAGGAAAGCTGGGGATTATCTCTCTACACTACCATCAGACACACCTTACTCTGAATTTGAGCACAAGTTCCAAGAGATTGGTTTTGAGAGGGGTTGGGGTGATACTGCCGAGCGTGTTACTGAGATGTTTCACATGCTTCTGGACCTTCTTGAGGCCCCTGATGCATCCACTCTTGAGACATTTTTGGGGAAAATTCCAATGGTTTTCAATGTTGTTATTCTCTCCCCTCATGGTTACTTTGCTCAAGAGAATGTTTTGGGATATCCCGACACTGGTGGCCAGGTGAGTTGCCACAAAAAACTAAATGCAAAGAGTCCATCTCTATTATGCATTGTTTGCTCATTGCACTGATTTGCTGTACTTTCTTTTGTCCTCATATTAGGTTGTCTACATTTTGGATCAAGTTCCTGCATTGGAGCGTGAGATGATTAAGCGCATAAAGGAGCAAGGACTCGACATCAAGCCTCGTATTCTGATTGTGAGTTGCAAATTTTGTTGATCTTTTACTTGAGTATCAAATTATTACCCCCCTTATTATTTGGTGTACAAATGATTAATAGGATATGTGGCTATTGTATTTAGGTAACACGCCTTCTGCCGGATGCAGTAGGTACCACTTGCAATCAGCGCCTGGAGAAAGTGTTTGGAGCTGAACACGCCCATATTCTTAGAGTCCCCTTTAGAACTGAGAAAGGAATTTTGCGCAAATGGATCTCCCGCTTTGAAGTTTGGCCCTACATTGAGACTTTCACTGAGGTGAGCGTCAAAATAAAAAAAAAGATTTTCCATTATTTAGTCAGTTCTGCATCACTTTTAGTTATCTAAGCGTTGTAACTTGTACAACTATCAGGATGTTGCAAAAGAAATTGCCTTGGAGTTGCAGGCCAAGCCAGATCTGATTATTGGAAACTATAGCGAGGGTAATCTTGTTGCATCCTTGCTGGCACACAAATTAGGTGTTACCCAGGTATGAGCCTTTGTTCATATATCATAATCATCAATGTAATCTTTGCTTGAATCTTTATTTGATACTGGTTTTACTTGTTTCAGTGTACCATTGCTCATGCTTTAGAGAAAACAAAGTACCCTGATTCCGACATCTACTGGGAGAAATTTGACAAGAAGTATCACTTTTCCAGTCAGTTTACAGCCGATCTTATTGCAATGAATCATACTGATTTCATCATCACCAGCACATTCCAGGAGATAGCTGGAAGGTAGTAAAGAACTTCTTTTATTATGTATATAAATTCATTTACCGAATCCGAATGTCCCTTTAATTATATGTTCTATTTCTTGTTTTGACCATTGCAGTAAGGATACTGTTGGACAGTATGAGAGTCATACTGCCTTTACAATGCCCGGATTGTACCGAGTTGTGCATGGGATAGATGTCTTCGACCCAAAATTCAACATCGTTTCACCAGGTGCAGACACATCTGTTTATTTCTCTTACAAAGAGAAGGAAAAGAGGCTGACAACACTTCACCCTGAAATTGAGGAACTTCTTTACAGTTCGGTTGAAAATGAAGAACACCTGTAATTTTCTTCTCCCTCAGTTATGCACAACTGGCACCTAAAATTAGATTGTGGTTTTTAATGGAATATATACGTTTTTATTAATCACAGGTGTATCATAAAAGACAAGAATAAGCCTATACTGTTCACCATGGCGAGGTTGGACAATGTGAAGAACTTGACAGGATTCGTCGAGTGGTATGCTAAGAGCCCCAAGCTACGTGAGTTGGTGAACCTTGTTGTCGTTGGTGGAGATCGTAGGAAGGAATCAAAGGATCTGGAAGAACAAGCACAGATGAAGAAAATGTACGAGCTTATTGATACCTACAAGCTGAATGGTCAATTCCGATGGATTTCTTCTCAGATGAACCGTGTGAGGAATGGTGAACTTTATCGTTACATAGCTGACACAAAGGGTGCTTTTGTGCAACCTGCATTCTACGAGGCTTTTGGTTTAACTGTTGTTGAGGCCATGACCTGTGGATTGCCAACCTTCGCAACTCTCCATGGTGGTCCAGCTGAGATCATTGTTCACGGGAAATCTGGTTTTCATATCGACCCATATCATGGTGAGCAAGTGGCTGAGCTCCTTGTTAACTTCTTCGAGAAGTGCAAGACCGATCCTTCTCAATGGGACGCCATTTCAGCAGGCGGCCTTAAACGTATCCAGGAGAAGTAAGCCGTAGAGTCATTATTCATGTTCATTGACATTCCTATAATTACTTCATATTACTAACAATTCTTGCTTTCCTTTTAGATACACTTGGCAAATCTACTCGGAGAGACTATTGACATTGGCTGGGGTTTACGGATTCTGGAAGCATGTCTCCAAGCTCGATCGCCTTGAGATCCGTCGTTATCTTGAAATGTTTTATGCTCTCAAGTACCGCAAGTTGGTGAGTTTCTTTACTAGTAATAACCTTGAGATCTATCATTATTTTTGCTTCAATAAATTTGACATATTGCGATGCTTTGTTATATTCAGGCTGAATCAGTTCCACTTGCTAAAGATGAGTAGAGGAGAAGAAGAGGCATTGGGCTGGTCACCAGAGTTTCTGAGGCTTTCAAATAAAAAAAGAAAAAGAAAAAAGGGTGATTCTGATGAGAAGAGGATTCTGTTACTTTTCTTTTGTGTCTTTTCTTTCCTTATGTTTTGTCTGGGCTTTTGACCACCCCCTCTTAGCTTTGGTAAAAATTTAGTTGTCTTTTTATTGTTAATATTGTGAGTTTGGTTTCTTTATCCTGTGATGCTCTGTGGAGATTGATACTCAGCTTTCTGAATTTTCAGAACTAAATAAAGATCAATTTCAGTCTTTGCTACATAATGTGCCTGTTTGGGAACCAGAAGCAACTTCTGCTTTTGTTGACCCGTTTGTGTAAAGAAGTAGAAGCACTTTTAAGAAGCTGAGAATGCTAGCTTCTCTCTTACGGCTTCGGCTTCTTTTCCAAACACTTTATTAACTTATATACTTCTCACCTCTACTCCACTTCTTTACTTTAAGCAAAGAATCACTTTTTTTAAGCCCCAATGTCTGTTCTCTAAAATGTCGTGTATATTGGAAATGCTGGTCATGATATAGTATCTCCACATGCCTCTCTCTTCTTTTTTTTTTTTTTCTCATCATCATTCATTTGAAATCATTGGTATATCTAAACATCTAATATTTCGAATCACTATTCAGTATAAATGACATCCACGTATATATGTTATTTATAACGGGAAACAATTTTTGTGTTACCTATATTTTAGTATAAATATAGGGTTTAGAAAGGGGGAATGAACTTGGACATACCCTACCCGTTTTGTTGCTACCAGTTCAGTACTCGAACTCGTTTTGTTGTTACCACTTACCAGTTCATTACTCGAAGCTTATTTTTGTTATTGCCAGGTTCAAGCTCGACCGGTATCTAGTTGTATAGATAAGGAGTTTACATCCACTTATAATATAATATATATATCTCTTTATGACACTCCCCTCAATTTTTTACCTTACTTTTTGGCACGTTTTCTCCTTTCATTTAAATTTTTTTTTTGTAAACAGTGTATGTAATACATAAACTATTCTGGGAGTAATATATAAGGGTCCTGTTTCATTGGATCATCGATCCAACGGCTGGGACACAGTGTAAACGTTCCCCGACAATCAATTGTCAGGGAACATGACCCAATATATAAAGACTAATATACGAGTATATTTGCCGGAAAGAGAACGACTTTGTATCAGTAGTTGAAAGAGAATGACTTTGTATCAGTAGTTGATCTTTATTCCTACAATGGAGAAACAAAGTCTACTACTGCAAAAATTAGACAAGAGATGAACTGAAAGTTAAAAAGATATTTTAATTAAAAATATTATGGATATGCTGGAATTTGAGTATAAATTTATAATATGTCTGCAAGTTATTTACATTAGAACAATAAATAACGTGCAACCTAAGGTTATTCTCTGCCTCCATTCTGTAAACAATATGTACACAAAATTTCTCTGTTGCAAAACTATGGATGATCCCCAGTCCAAGACTGTATCAGTCTGACAGGCAAGGTAAAAAGTTTGCTAGTTTCTACCCATGCCCATTACATTCTATATGCAAGAAACCTATCAGACGCGGATGACTTTCAACAGGCAAGGCAAAAAGTTTGCTAGTTTCTACCCATGCACATTCCATTCTATACCACTGCATCCGTAACAAGATGTAGCTCCGATTATGCAGCGTAGGCAGAATTCCATTTCATGATTATTCTAATGGGACGCACTCAGATATCACCAGACATGCCATGGAAGCTTGACCAACACAGCATAAAACTACCCTTGGGGGAATCAGTGGTGCATCATTAAACACAACTCCTATTCACCACCGACAATTGAATATTGTTCATTCCCGTGCACGCCTTGCTACTTTATTCCCAGTAATAGGTTGTCGCCTTGGGTAAAGGACTACTGTTAACAACAAAGTAAATGCTAGACCAACAATCCCGCTAAATGGTTCAAATGAAAGGGTTCCAGTTAACCATATTGGAAAATTTGGCTCATAGGTCAAAAAGCCACCAGTTTTCAAGATAAAACAAGAAGCCATTATACCAGTCCGTATGCCAATTGGGAGGGAAAGGCTACCTTGGCACCTCTGTCGAGCTCCAGATAAACAAAGTGATAATAACCATAGTCCAGGAATTGCCAGTAGTGATCTGCAATAATAAGAGCATAGCACATTACGTGTAGTGCATACAACAGCAAACATAAGGGCAGAAATGCAAGGCTGTGGGAAGTAGACACTCAGCAATCAAACAGTCAAGGTTAAGAACATTCAGTCAAATTTGATCAGTCAACTAGAGAGATGAGAAGATGGCCTATTCACTGAAAATCTAAATGGCGACCAAGTTTCTTCCTTTGTTTTAGTACAGTGCTTGCCTCAGTAAGTTTTATTTAGCTAAAAGAATAAATCTGCATACAACTATACAAGTGTTAATTTGGAGTGCAAATCTTAGACAAAATTTGACTAGTCACAGCTATTATTTTATAGACATGAAAAACTGCATTAAAAACCAATAAAAAATCTCTCTCCATCCCACTCATTGTTCTGCTTGTCCCAAAACTATTGTCCACATTTAGTAGATATCGTAAATTAATTGGTAATTATGTTAATAAGTTTGAAAAACAATACAACTTTTTGGAAATTATCAGCTTATTTAAAGTGAGTGAATAAAAAGTGGATTTCTGATTGTGGACAAAATGAGTGGGATGGAAGGAGTAATAAGCGAAGTTAGAAAGATACCTCTGAGATAAAGAAAATGCAAGACCTGATATAATAATTCCACGATAATATCCAAGATCAATGGCTATTTCATTTGGCAACCATGATCTGAAGAGTAATTCTTCCACTAGTGCAACACCAGTGGCTGTTGCAAGGCCCTTGCCACAAAGAAGTAGCAGTTGCACATAAAATTTGAGCTGATTTGCCGCATCTGAAGCAGATGAGACATTTGAAGGCCAAGATAGATGGACAAGTCCAATCAATGCACTTACTGAATTTATTGCTAAGACAAAAAAAACTCCTCCAGCCAAACCATATAAGTAGTTTTTGATCTGCATCCAAGAATAGATTACATTGGCAATCAGGAAACGTTCCAACTAATGTTCAACTTTCTGAGGCCTAGAATTATCATCTGACCAGCACTGATTACGTAAAGAAGCAGTATCTAGACTCCAGATCTGTCCCAGGGTTGTTATTAGAAAAGAAACCATTCTTGTGTTTTCATTTGTTTGTTCTTGATGGCATTTAATTACCCACAAATTAAAATTGAGAACTGTTTAAAGTGATTTTTTGAATAACATCTTAAGTCTTACTTCGCTGTAATATTCCATGATAACCCAAGTTCACATATCAAGCATGTATAGGTCACTGTAAGAAACTGTCAGACAGGGACATAAACAAGCAGGGAAGAGCCATGTGGCAATGATGCTTACAGCTTACCCATGTTGGAATCACCAATCTTATATTATTCTTATGCTGTATTCCGAGTAGAGTATGCTCTGTTCTTTAATTTTTTGTTTTAATTTGAAGTACCATGGTAATCATGACTGCCCCTGCCGCTGAAGTTAGGTATCAGCCCATAAAGAAAACAAATAAAGTACTACTATAGAAGTAAAAATGTTATCCAGTATCCTTCATTGCCATTTTCACGTAGTGAAAAAGGAAAAGCATGCAAAATTTGCAGGAAAAAAAACTCTGCTTGCTTGAAATACTAATAAACACGTACCACTTGTGAGGAAGTCAAATCTAAGCCATACTGCTTAAGTGGATTCTCATACCCTCGTATTCTTTTACCCCACAAGATAATTAATGTCATAATAGATACATAAAGGCCAATGATGCAAGCAAGCTCAGCAAATTCGGTTGAACTATGTGATGCCCAGCCCTGCACAATTGTTGGAAGCAAGGGAACAGCAACAGGTGTCCATAGAACAAGAACCAGGCATATGAATCCTAGAATCCTATTACAAGAGAAAAATTATAGGAGGATATCAGTGCAATCTTCAAATGATTTTGGCAACAAATATAGATGGCAAAAGCAGCTGTACTTGGTAATTTGCATAACACAGAATGTTTTAAGTTTTAACCAAGGCATACAAGTATTCAGTCAGAGGAAAGTATAAACAGGGAGGTCATGCTTGGTGAGATGGAAAGTCACTTGTTATGTGCTGTGTAGAGAGGATTTACCTAAAAACAACTTCCCTCTGGAAAATTAAAAATTATGGGTGAAGCATGAGGCACTCACATCTCTTTCAAAAGAATTAGAGAAGGGAATATATAGATCACCTAAGCATACTAACCCTGCTTGGTAAAAGAATAACCCACAAAGCATATATTCCCCGCCACAACTAATGAACATGAGAAGCTTTTACAATCAATAGCACCAAATAATAGACTTTATAGGAAACTAACTTCTACTTGAACCGGCCAGCTTGGGCCTGCAGCCAGAATAGTATCTTTGGGTATATTATACGGACATCAGACAAAGAGAATATAAACTGGTCCTAGAAACTATTGAGCTAATTTTGGAGCTGAAACTCCTTTGCATCAATATTTGTTCAATGTTTAATATTTTGGATGTCCAATATTACCTCCATTTTATATATAAAATATATCATATTAATATATTTGAATAACGTACCCATACCCTATAATTTTAAAATTGCGATTTCATGTCCCCGTCCCCATACGCGTATATGTTCTCATTCCCGTCTCCGTGCAACATAGCAGCCAACATAATGTAGATAGTGTATTTTTACTCTTTTCAAAGCTGAAATATAAAAATAGAACACTTTGAATATATAATGCCAAACTCAAACTACTAGATCTACAACTGCAATTTATCAAATTTGATGATTACATAGCGTCAAAATTCAACCAAATTAGATAATAAAGTATGCAATGAGTTCAAAATATTATATTTGCAATTGCACCTAAATAGATTAAAAGTGAAAATCATAGAATTCTTTTTCCCTCACACACACACACACACAATTGAAGTAACAACCGTTAAAGTAATATCGTCACTAAAGTAATATTTTTTTCTAGCCCCAACATAATGTAGATAGTGTATTTTTACTCTTGATAAAGTAATATTTTTCGTTGGTCCCGACATTATTACTTTTAAGAGGTTTAACCGTATTCATAAAATAAGCTTGCGTGTAATTTAAATTAGAGGTTGCATATTATATATATGTGTTGAATAATATATATAAATCAGATTGGGTAACATATAGAACGGATTGATCTTAATATATATCCGATACATTTGGTAATCACACTGGATTATTTTTAGACAAATCCATAAATGTCTATATAGGCTCGGATTGGATATCCGACCCATTGCAATTTAACAAACACTAGTGAGTGTTTATTTTTAATTATATATATATATATAGGCTCATGATCAAATAGAAACCAATTTTAAAATAAAAACTAGAAACCAATACAAGTTAGTGATATTCTCAGTACAATTTAGTGATTATCTCTTTAGGATTTAGTGATCTGTGCTGCAGAAATTAGTGAAAACTCAATCTCCAGATATTAACCAGCTTAGAATTTCCAGATCTCTTCATGTTTTCGATTCAGATGGTGGTGATAGTGGTGGAGATGGTGGAGGTGAAGGTGGAGATGGAGGAAAGATGATTGTAGCGGAGGTTTGGGCGGCTTGAAGTAGGGGGTTGGAGCGTTGCCGGAATAGTGGCGGCTCCGCCTTTGAAGTTGAGTCGAGGTGGAGAAAGAAGTATGAACGGATCTGAAGGAGGTTGAAGCGGAGATTAAGATGGGCCTGGTGAAGATGGAGGTGTGGAGGTTGTGTTGTTAAAGAAATAATGGAGGTGGAGGTGGAGATGGAGATGGAGGTGGTGGTTATGGAGGGGGTGGGCGGCATAGAGGTGGTAGTGGTTATGAAGGAGGCGACGACGGAGGTGGTGGTAGTGGAGGTGGGGTTGGTGAAGATGGAGGTGGGTTTGGTGAAGATGGAGGTGGAGATGGGGTTGTTTAAAAATTTAGTGGTATTTGCTTTAGGATTTAGTGATATTTCAGTTTGGTTTTTAGTTTCTAGGATAAGGAGGTTTCTATTGGAGTAAAACTCTATATATATATATATATATATATATATATATATATATAAAATTGAGACTAGGTCTCGTGGCTCACAGAGATTATGAGTGTTATGGTGTTATGTTTTAAGGGAAGGGTTCAACTCAGTCTTTACCAGATGCATTCGTGCCAATCAAAACTGTTTGGGTAAGTCCCATGTGAAGAAGGCCATGGGCTAAGGTATTATATTCTTATTATAGCACACACTGTTTTATTTGTTGTGCACTAAGCCGGGGGTCTTCACGGAAACAGCTTCTCTACTTTAAGGGTAGGGGCATGGTTGCGTACATCTTACCCTCCTCAGACCCTGCTCTAAGCGGGATATACTGAGTATGTTTGGTTTGGTTTGGTTTATATATATATAGGCCAACATTCCAGGGAGGGACTCCTTATATGGAGTTACATAGTACACCATTGTAAATCATCAATTTTCTTGTAAATTCTATTATAGAATACATATAAAACGTGATTCTAATATAAAATACTATAACATATATATGTTTTAAGTAATTTAACACTTAAAATTGGATGAAAAAAGTATATTTTCGAAACTGATTCTACAACAGAATAATTCTGGATGATTATTATTCTGTTACAGAATCATGTTGAGATATTGCATAATTTTAGATGATTTTTGGAATAAAAAAAATTGTATAACTTCATTTTCAATTTAATAATCAAAATTTGTAATTATATTCCATAAAAAATATAATAGAATATATATTATGTATATATTTATAATGGCGTGCTACGTAACTCCATATAAGAGGGTATGCTATGGAGTGCTACCCTATATATATATAAAGAACAAAATAGAACACAGAATAGTAAGAGATGAACACAAGGCAGTATAATATTACCTCTGAAACAAAGGGCGGTCAGCAAACCTCAAAAATGAGATGAGCCTTTCAATTAAACTCAATGCACCACGTATTCCACCCCAAAGTAAAGCAGCTTTACCAACTAGCCTCAGCATACCACCCCTTTGCCCAAATTCTGCCAGCATCGCTACCAATCTGCCCAAAGATGAACAGAAGTAAAAATAAATTTAGACAGGAGACAGGTCGGTAATCATCAAGTATATAGCTCTGCTAAAACTTTAAGGGTGTTGAGAAGATGCCTTGATTGCACCATATATTATACTGCAGCAGACAGACCAACAGACAAATATATTTAAACAGTGGGGGTGGGAGTGCTCAATCCCAGAGACATTTCCTTCAATCCGATTGAGCTTTCCAAAAACCTTACGGCATTGGGAAGAGACCTTGATTGGAGCATATAATATATTTAGTAGTAATTAGAAAGAACCCGAACAATAAGCATCTAAGTCGCACCTTCCTTGATCTAGTCCACCATCTTTTGTTGGAACCACAGGACCAGCCACAGACATTGCTTTTTCTGCAAGGCTTGTGACTATATTGGTTTCATTCTTCTCAGATGATTCTTCAACAAATTTACCAAGCTTGTGATGATTGTCTTCCTTTTTAAGCAAATTCGATGATGTTTCAGAAATCTCATCATCTCCACAATCCTGTAAGATATAGGTTATGGTTTACTTGAGAATGATGCGTAAATGTAGGTAATACTGCCCCCCCCCCCCCCCAACCCCCCCCCCACACACACACTGACACTGTTATATAACATGAACACTCAACTCAAAAGGGAAGTTGTATAGTTTAAGGGACGAGCTATAAATTTTTTCTGGGTTATGGTCAATTACAGAAACAAGAAATTTAAACACCCCCACACACATGCCTTCGCTAAAAAGCTTGAACCCTCCACACACCTTACAGTTTGAGAAAGCAAATAATAAAGCAAACACCAAACGGTGAAATCTTTCAAGAGATTTGAACTAGTACCTGCTGATGCACCAACAAAGCAGATGCCCCCAGGGCAGCTGTAACAGCACCGACCATAGCACTTCCATTGTTTCCATCGCTTGACTTGTCTCTTGCCTCATTTTTTCTCGATGGTTTCTCCAACTCATTATTGTCAAAACTATCAGATGGCATCCCAACAGTTTCCCTTTCAAATGTTTCCACCCTGTTTTCAGCCCTAGAAAAATTAATTTTATCTCTGATGACGTCTCTTTGACGATTCTTAGTTGCAGAAGGTGCATCAAAATGATTTCTTAGAGCAGCTAAGCTAGAGCCAACAACAACACCAAGTGGGAGTACTTTTCTCAAGTAGCTAGTGTCCTGAACAGCCAAAGATATAGCTCGTACTATGTATTCTCCCAGGAGAGTATTGACTTCATCTGATGTGTGGTCTGCATCTTCTATATAAGGAATTCTATCCTTTCCAAATCTTAAGGCTAAAGATGCTGCCTTTGAGACATGTTCCAAGTCACTGACAAGATCAGCTTCCATTTCCTTTATGTCTGCTGAAGTAAGCCTGCGACTAACTTCCAACATTAAAGAATCTATAACAACAGTTTTCACGTTACGCATCTGTTCCTTCGAAGTAGCATCACACATCTCAGCTATTTCATTCATCGAGTTTGCCATCTCACATTCCTCAACCGGTTCATGTAACTTTTCTGAATCTAATATCACGTAGGATGGTTCAATAATATGACCTTCTTTCAAAGATATATTGTTTTGGATACTGGTGTCCATACCTTCAAGAGTAGCATCATCAAAAGAATCTTTGGCATGTCCAGATTGCTCCAAAAGCTTCCATTGACCTTCCTCCGGATAATAGTCAAGAAAAAGAGCAGCAGTCGTATCTAAATCTAGTAATTTAGCATTATCCATCTGTGATGTAAGACATTTCCTTAGACGCTCGCTATAGAGAGGGTCTCCAATTGGGCTTTTACTAATGCGTCGAGGAATGTCATGAGGAACTTTCTCCACTGATCTAACTTTATCTGAATGTCTAGTGCCAACTAATTTTTCATTCAATTCATTTGCCTTGTCCACATGAAAAGCTGAATTAATTTCCTGCAATTGGTGAACACCGTTATCATCAAATGTTGCAGGCATGTGTGAAGGCTGCTCCGCCAAATTGTTTCTAGCATCCATATTATCACACAAAGAAACATCATCCAACTTCTTAAACTGTAAGGTCGAGTCAGGCTGATTCTCTTGTTTTTGTCCTAACTTGTTATCAGAAGTCCCATTCTTCTCAGATACGGAACCAGTTTCTTTGTCTGAAGACTCCTTACCATTTTCCACCTCTGTTCCATCATCTCTTTCTTCCTCTAGATGAGTTATCATACCTTCTATCACATTAAACACACTGTTTACAGCTGCCTGAGTTGAATCATCTATACCGGTAAAAGCATCAAATGCTTGAGAAACACTAAAGGTTGGAGTACTTGAACTATTTTGATTGGGGTCCATAACCTTTTCTTCTCTTTTCTGATTCTCAGTGTTTTCTTTCTCCGCTGACTCAGCCTCTGGGGTAGGTGTTGCAAGTGTTCCCTCCTTTTCATCTAATGTCAATTTATTTTCATTGGAAGGTAAAAGTGCATTACTATCTCCATTCTGCTGCTTACTTTTATCCTCTTTTATATCCGACTTATAATTTTCTGTGTCTTGACTCAGTTTGGATTGGTCAAGAGTCTGATCTCCAGTGGAATTAGACATATCAGAACCAACAGAGAGTTCAAGCCCAGAATTAGCTTTTAAGGTGTTTTCCTTCTGCTTAGTATCTTGAGCACCGTTTTCATTTGAGGACTCTTTAGTTTTGGTGTCACTTCCTTGTTCATTAGTTATGCTATTGCCTGACACAGACACCTCAGCTCCAATATCACCCGTCTGTAACTGATCAGTATCTGCCGTTTTTTGAAAACTATCTACGGCATGGGATTCAGAATTAGGATCTCCTACAGGCTTGTCCACGCCAGCTTGACTCTCATTGCCATCATCTGCCAGGTCTTTGCCCATCATTTTCTGTTTTGAAGAATGAGAATCATCTGCCTCACCCACAGGACTTAATATTTTGCCCTGGATCTTTGAATCTAGACCAGATGCCATGTCAGGAATATGCCCAATATTTAAGAGGCTACCAAAGTTTAAGTTGGACCCTCTGTTTTGCATGATTCCAGAAACAGAAGTTGTGAGCTTCTCACGAACATCTTCAGGCACAGCCTCCTGGAGAGCTTGCATCAACGTCTCTCCCTTCCCAACGGCATTGAGAACCTGCAAAAGAACAAATATTTGTATTAAAGATACAAAGCAAGATTATAAGCTCTATACAAGATAATAAGTATTAGAAGTCCATTTATAAGATTATACAATATGGAGAACTTATCAACTCAAACCTTTTAATAATTTATTATTTCTCTAAAATATTTTATTATTTCTAGTAATAAATATTTTATTATTTCTAGTAATAAATATTTGTATCGTGCAACATTCTTTTAAAATATTAAGATATTAAGATTCTACTAAGTAATTCACTAATTACATTAGATTTCTACTATTTTAATATTCGATATATCTATTCTACATTAATTTCTATTATTTAATTCCCTAATTATTTCAAGAATTTATTAAAAAAGTGTTTCGTCAGTCAATCATATATTGACATGATTTATTATGTTTTCTCTTTAAATAATGTAGAATTTAATATAATAAAATTGATTTTAATAATACATTAATTGATATTCTAATAATTAATGCATTTTCGAATTTTAATAAATAAAATACTTAAGAGCATTTAACAAAATATTTTGTGTTGTAGATTAATTAGTATTAGTAATATGTAATAAAACATTTTGGAGCGTATTCAAATAGAAATTTTAATTATTTATTTAATAGAATCTTAATATTATTAATATAATGAAGGGTACGAGAATCTCCAAGATATTCTGTCATTTTGTACCAAGATTTTTTGAGATATATATAAAAAAGATTCACTAAGATATTTTATTATAAATATTATATGTTAAATGTAAAATGTAAAATAGTATTTTTTTTTTAATCTTTTCAAGGGAATCTCTTAAAATTTGAAATTTAAAATTCAAATTCAATATACATTAAATGATTGATTGATTAAGATACGGAGAATCTATTTAAAGATGGTATTAATGTGTGAATGATTTGGTATATATTTATGTTACAAAATTACCTTATATACACTTAGATTTGATTGATATAATTAATTATTACAATACAGTATATCATTAAACAAACATACATGATCGTGATTAGCAGGGTTTTCTTAAGATCTTCCCTATATATATATAGGGATAGGTTCAAATAAAAACTTTTTTAAGTTACAAACTTACAAATTTTTTTCTTCTCCCAACTTGTTAATCCTTGGTTACAGAAAGTATCCATGTTGAAAATTATTGAAAAAACATCACAATTTTAAAAATAACGCACATATAAATCGTGCATTCAACACATTCGTAACCGGGGTTCAACATTGGGTGTAGAACATCAATTATCATTGTGTTGAATATATTTATAGAGATACTTAAACTATACCTCTGGGGTTTGGGTAGGGTCTAGAAAGATAAATATTGGTTATATAATACGTTTAACTTAGTTCTTATATTGAAAAACTAGTTTATTTACTTCTCCAACACAATTTTAATCGATGTTCAACAAAATATTTTAAAAAAATATTGAACTCAAGATATATATGTGTTGAACAAAAAAAGTTTGTAAGTTTGTAAGTTTGTAAGTTTGTACCAGAACCCTCCCATATATATATATATATATATATAGGCCAACATTCCAGAGAGTTACTCCTTATATGGAGTTACATAGTGCGCCATTGTAAATCATCAATTTAATTATAAATTCTATTATAGAATACATATAAAACGTGATTCTAATATAGAATACCATAAAATATATCTATTTTAAGTAATTTAACACTTAAAATTTGATTAAAAAAAGTATATTTTCGAAACTGATTCAACAGAATAATTTTGGATGATTATTATTCTGTTATAGAATCATGTTGAGATATTGCATAATTTTGGATGATCTTTGGAATAAAAAAATTGTATAACTTCATTTTCGGTTTAATAATCAAAATTTGCAATTATATTCCATAAAAAATATAATAGAATATATATTATGTATATATTTATAATGGTGTGCTACGTAACTCCATATAAGAGGGTATGCTATGGAGTGCTACCCTATATATATATATAGGGCCGCTCTCAAGAGAGGACCAATGCTTAAAATAGAACCATGAAACCACTAAGGTTCTTCCGCATAGCCCTATATTTTATATAAATTTTCAGGATCTAAATCTAAATACATGTTCTTTTTGCATCGTTGCGTGTGTTCAAAAGTAATTTCAAAATATAATACATAAATAAGACATGTTTTTCATGTGTAGTTCTGTTGCAGAACCTAATTAATACTAGAAATAAGGTAAGGGTTCTAAGGATAAGGGTTCCAAGTGGAACATGACCCGTACCTGCTTGTCCTATACAAGGACACGCTTTTCTATTATATCTAGAGGCCATATCATGCTAATGAACTATTTTGAAGTGCAAATTTGACTTATCATGTAGAGTAAGAGTAATATCGTTAAGGGAAAATAGATTTTTTTGCCACTCAACTTATAGCGTTTTTAGAAACTTACCACCCAACTATTTTTTTTCTTCTTTTAGTCACTAATGTTAGGTTTGGTTTTATTTTTAGTCACCAACTTAGATTCGGATTTGATTACTAGCATTATGATAATTTTTTGTAGCATCATTTATACATAGTGATAGTATGTAATATTTTGATGATGTGACGTATGTTTATATCTTTATATATAGCAATAATAATAATGAGCCGATGAAAAATTAAAATGAGGAAAAATCATAATTAGATTCTAAAAAGGTTTTTCCTTTCTATTTATTTATCTTGAAAATTGTAATAAGATAAAATTATTAAAATTTTTGAAAATAAATTTAAGAGAGATCTTAGACTGAGCTAATCGATTGAATTTTTGGAATCTAATTACGATTTTTCCTGATTTTAATTTTTCATCGGCTCGTTTTATACTATTATTGCTATATATATAGGTATAAATATACGACACATCATCAAAATATTACATACTATCACTATGTATAAATGATACTACAAAAAATTATCATAATGCTAGTAATCAAATTCGAACCTAAGTTGGTGGCTAAAAATGAAACCAAACCTAACATTAGTGACTAAAAGAAGAAAAAAAATAGTTGGGTGATAAGTTTCTAAAAACGCTACAAGTTGAGTGGCAAAAAAATCTATTTTCCCTATCGTTAACTCGCTGAAGTGTTAGCTCATCATAATACTAGCTTAAATGCATGGCCAATGAATACAGTGCACCAATAAAACAAACTAGTTATTGAGCTCAATCAAAGACTTAAGCATTACCTTCTTCTTCTTTTCTTCCGTCAATGTATTAGGCATTGTCACATCAAGCATATTCATAACAATTTCTGCAGTTTGAAGCACCTGCCCTCTTTCACTATCTTCTGGTATAACTCCATCCTCTGGAGGATCTGCAATAACAGGGGTTCCTTGATTTATCACATCATTATTTTCTTGCTTCGGGCCAACATGTTCATCTTGAGAACTCCGCAGTGAATCCCTCTCAGTTCTTATGTGCAAACCAACAGCAACGTCACGCCCTCCAGAAACTTCTTTAAAATTTGTAACAGAACTGCCATTTACATTTACATTGCCAATACGAGGAAGACTTGGAATTTTCTTCACTTGACCACTCTTTTTTATCACTTTGCTTTCCACAGTCAATAAGCCTTTTGAAATATTAATATCAACATCTTTTAACAGAGGATGACGACCCTTCAAGAGGCCAAGCTCTACAGCCGTGAGCCACTACAAACAAATAGTATGTGCACCACAAATTTTAATACAATGTAATGCGTTAAAATAGCATTACAGCTAGAATTAAATTTCTAACTTTTACCTCGATAGTAAGGTGTCTGCACCATGCTATAGTAGATATACCACTTGTAGTTGTATTAGATGGTGGACTAGAACAAAGCAGCAGGCTTGTGTATGGATTTTCAGCAATTGAACTATGTGGGATGGAAAATATTGGCAGTTTTCCATCATCATTCTGATAGATTAAGAAAACTCTGTAACCTTTTGCATGTTGAGAAAACTGAATAAGGAAACACGGATAGCAAATAAAGGAAAATCGGGGACAGTAAAATCTGACAGACTTAAAAGTGAATACCTAAAGTACAAGTACAACAATATGACAACCTGTAAATATGTTTTTGGTAAACTATCAATTGAAGGAATTTAGGAAGGGGTGGGAAGGAAACAAAGAGGAAAGAATAGATTAATGAAGAAAATAGATGCAAGAACCAGAATGAACAAATTATGTTTGTGTTATGCATCCCGATTAAGATGACAAAAAGCTCTCTGGCTACAAAAATAATAATTAAACAAAACTACAACATAAAAATAAATCAGCAGCCACTGGAAAATCGAAGCACAATAAATTTTACAGCCATTTCCCAATAGAAGATATAGGCAAACCATGCTCCCCATGAACCAGAATACATAAAACAGACTGGATGCTGATAGTCACATATGATAAACAGAGCATTAGAATGTCAAAATGTGGAGGCATTGAGATTTTAAAGCCCCTGTTCATGAAAGTACATACACAATTACCACAGGAAGATGCATATAATTTGGTGTTGGAAAACAAAGTACTACTAAATACATGAGACTCCACGGGATACATGAAGCTTATAACAGCTTGAAGCTGCAATTCCCATGTTTGATTTGTCGATGATTAGTAAGCCACACATTTACACGTAAACCAATTTACAGATGCACTTTCAGAAAACTGACATTTTTCACATAATCCGACAAAAAATAAGAATGTCACCTGTACAAAAAGAAGTGGAATCTTCACTTTATCAACCAAACCTTGTGTGCTGGATGTTGAATAGAAGTCTTCAATGGCATCAAATCCATATGAGATCATAGATACAGCTTTCTCAAAATCTCGCACACATGTTGCCTGAAGAGCACCTTCAATGTCAAAATCTTTCCCTCGACCTTGAAACAATTCCTATAAGCAGCAACAAAAATTTCACTCTGTAATTCACACAGATGAGAAACAAGGACAAATATGACAGAATTTTGGACACATGTCAAACCCCTTCAAATATCATCAAACCACAGAATATTTTAATAACCTTGTTAGATTTCAGAATATCAACCAAGCCTCTAGTGAACTTCTGATCAATGGCACGATCATAAGAAAAGGACCTTGACGCTGCTTCCAAGTCAAATGGATTGTCTACGCATGTTGCAGCTGTGAGAGGTGTATTATCTCCAACTTCAGCAAGATACTTCGTCAGCATATTTGCCCCATAACCCCATCCAACACCCATCAATGTTGTCCAAGGCCTTTCTTTGTTGATGAATTGTATAGCTGTGGAGACATCATCACTGTCAGCAGCTGTAAATAACCTACACAAATAAAACAATTAGAATGCCTACTATCAGCTTGTAGCAAATGTCTAAATCATGATGCACTCTTGCATTCAAAAATTAAAGCACGAATATCTAAGGGAGTGAGTCAGTGACACAGACCTTTGGATAAGAGGATGAAAACGGGTTTGTAGCCCTAGTGGAATGAGTCAGACGATATTTTGTTTGCTTTAAGTACTAAAAGAATGAACTTACATCATCTGAAAAAGAAGTAAATCAAGATGTAATCATATATTTCTTAATTAATTTCAAATCACAAGGTGGATGAAGATTTGGAGGTGGAACGTGGGTTCAGAAATAATGAAAATTAGAAGATCTACTACTGACCTATTCCACACCAGGAGCACTTGGGCTATTACATAATACATAATCATATCTGAATATCAAATAGTAGTGAAGAACTTCAATTTTAACATTCAAATTAGAAATATTAAGAAGCTCCAACAAACATATTGGTCTTCCTCTATGGTTGCAAGGTAAAAATCATACTATCCTTTCTTTCTTATCTTGTTGAAAATACTCCTATTCAATGTCTTGCAAATAAAATTAGTTACCACGAACATTTACTTGTACTCTATAATTTACAACGGAACACACTAACAATAACACAACTTCAAACACAGCATCACTCAACATTGCACAACAAACTAGTAAGTAATGATAACTAAACCATACCGTGCAGTTGTCAATGGCGAACCAGAACACCCCCTCGGATTAACCACAACTGGAAAACACCCCCTCCTGACACACTCAACCACAAACAACTTCACATTCTCCTCCATACTCCCTTCACTAGTCCCCGCAACAATCACAATCGTAGTATCCAGCCCATGCTCATCACTCAACTCCAAATTCGCAGGCCAATCCAACGAAATCACTCCACCGTCATCCGTCAACACACATTTCCTCTGATACACAACTCTCTCCTCCTCCTCAACACTCTCCATCTCCATCTCTCCAGTTCTCCCTCTCCTCAACCTCACGTAATGCCTATCTTCCTCCACAAGCTTCTCACCCCCAACTTCCCTCTCCAACTCAATCGACGGACACCGCAACACCACGAACCGATTAAACGGCGTCGGAGAGGTGAACAATATCCACTCTCCGACATCGTCAACTCCTCTCTGCCCAATCCAACTCTCTCGCAACCTCAAATTCCGATTCGACAAGTATAAAGCAAGTCCGGAAGCTAAACCTAACGCCGGAGCAACTAAATCTAACGACGCGACACTCGAAACTAAAGAATCGAACGGAGACTGTAACGGATTACCTAACTGACACCGGACGGCGAGAACTGAAGCTTTCCGGCGAGATTGCTTGAGTCGGCGGCGACGCCAGGCCTTGTAATCACGGTTCCCGAGGTGAATTGCGGTGGTTAAGTGCGGCGCGAGAGGCGTGTGCAAGTATAGTTTTGTGTTTGTAAGCATTTTGTTTTGTGTTTGTGAGCATTTGAGAGAGTTGATAGATATGGAGGGAAGGGTTGATGATCAGTTGGCTCGATTTTCGATGTATGGTTTGCAGTAAAGTTCCGGAATGATCTTTTTGGTCCCACTGAGGAGAATTATATTTGCAGTTTTGGACTTTAGGTTGTACGATTTTACAATTTTTCCTTTAAATATGTTATTTTGACTCCACATGGATGAATCGTTTGGATGAAAAATTCACAAGAAAAGGGTCCAAATTTATTTTTGAATTGAATTTATTTAGTTATATAATATAGTTAACATAATACTCCCTCCGTCCCGGTCAATAGTATACATTGGGGGACGGGGGCGCGGCACGGACTTTAATGCTTCAATATAGTATAGTTCTGTAAATTATTTTTAAGATTTTTTTTTTTTGTATAAAAGTATAACATTTATATTTTTATAAAAAAAAAGAAAATCTTAAAAATAAATTGTGGAACTATGTTTTATAAGAGCCTTAAAAAGCGTGTCGAGCAGTGAAAAAAAAACGTATACAATTGACTGGGACATAGGGAGTAGTTATGTAAAAGAATATAATAATAATAAAAAAAAAAGAGTTCTTCTGCATGGCTAACATAATTTTACTAATTAGATGGTTTGAATGTAACTTTAAAAAATTTAACAACTCTGAAATATTTTATTCTTTGTCTTTTCTTTTATAAGAGAGAATGAAAATTATATTATTTATTTATACATAAGATTCGGAATAAGGTGTCATATATTTAAATCAACGGTTGAGATATTAAATATCTTAAATAATATATGAAAAAATTCACAACATAAAATAACAATATCAACATAAAAAATGTTGAGATAATAAATTTTTTTGATGTAAAATAAACAAAATCTTTTTAAGGCTGCAAGTTTAAGAATTTTTAAATTTTATTTTCTGGATAAGAAACGAAGTTCTGATTATCTTGAGTGCATCTTGGTTATGAACATTAGCATTATGTTTTTTGTTACTCCCTTCGTTTTTATCATTTGTTTACATGTGATTTAGGTACAGAAGTCACGAAATATGTTAAAGTATAAAATAGTAGAAATAAAAAATAAAAGTGGATAAAATGGTGCGTCCATTGATTTTTAATGTATAAAAAATGAGTAAAAGTAGTGTGAGAAGAAAAAAATGGATAAGTTGTGAGAATTAATAACTATTTTTGATAAGTTTTGAAATATAAAAAAATCAGACAAGACATCTAAAAAGAAAACGGTAAAAAAAATTCCTAATATTGAGGGAGCATTAAAGTGTAAAAATCAACAAGTGTGTACAACCAAATTTGAGCATATAAAATGAGGTGATGAGACTGCATTTGTGTACATGATAAGACTGGAGCGGTCAAGCATTTGCTTTTAGGTGAGTTCGATAACAACGGCTACGATTGTACTTTAAATATTGCTGCCGGGCTTTTCTGTAATCATACTCTTGCAAGCCTGCCTAGTTTTCAGGGTCAGAACGTGGATGACTCTGGCCCATATGGATTTCTGGTCCAAACCCATTTTAATATGTCTTCTTCGTTGTGTCATCCACAAGTCTCGGGTCACTCTTGTGGATCGAGCTTGCCGGTTAAACAAGGAAAGCATGTGAAAAGTAAATTGTTTTTTATTTAGAATTGAACTAGTTGAAAAACCGCGCGTTGTGGCGGTCAATAAAAAATTGTATTAATGATTTAAAATTAATAATTTGTAAAATAAAATAAATTTGTGACAGCCTATAAAAATTATATTAATGATTCAGAATTAATATTTATAAAATAAATAAATTTTATATTATAAACATCTCGATGCAATACCAATATTAATATATAAAATTGTAAAATGAAAAATTGAATTATAATTCATGAGTGAAAAAATGAAAATATCTGCATGTAATTAACGATTTAAAACAACTTTTCAATAACTCACTAATCTGTCACGGTTTTGAGATCTCTATTTCCCCACATGCTAGTGACAGTTTTGATGCCACGCACGTATGTCAAGCAACCAACAACATCTGTATAAATAGAGATACAAATAATATTATATATAAAACATGCGAGTTTAAGATCTTGGAAGTACACACATATATATTAATAATATTTTGTATGGAAAAAAAATACCTAAGAGTATATCTTTATCCTTAATACGGACATTAATCATGTCGGGACGTATGAACTCAAATCCAATATTTCTAACTCCATCTTCCAATTTCTTTGGATTGGTTGTCCGCAGAACATCAATTCAAACCCATGAGATAGCGGTCTATAACTACCTTTGCTTGCAACAATCCTTATTTTTTTAATATTGTATAAACAGCTTTCACTTAAAAGGTGCTTGAACCGAGCAAACAGATATTGTCGAAGTGTTGCATGAATAATATTTTCTTGTAAGTAAACCATATAAAAATTAACAATAACAAACATGTCCACATGTCCGATAAACAAAACATATATTATAAAAGACAAACCAACAAACATATATAACTAAAAGTTAATTTATTGACTTTTTCATCCATCAATATCATGTTAAGATTATATTCTCCTCCCGTATTTGGATTTGTCAACTCCCACATTCGACAAACTCTTACTGTTATCGGCGAATCATCTCTATCGCCATTCAGAGCATCTAGCATAGTGTGACTCATTATTGTATTACTCCCTCCATCCCAAATTAGATGAGCTAGTTGACTTTGGGCACGTAACTTAAGGTGCATTGACCGTTCCGAAATTTAATTTTTTATTTTTCTTTTGTAAACAAAAATTTCATATTTAAATTTTTATTTGCAAAAATAAAATTTTAAAAAAAAGTAATGTAGCTATGCGGTCAATGGACCTTAAAGTGTGTGCCCGAAGTCAACAAGTTCATCTAATTTGGGATGGAGGGAGTAGATGGTGAAGATAAATAACCACAAAAAATTGTTTATGTTAAATTTTATGATGTCTGACCTCGATTTATAGGGGTTGATTTGAGAAAAGACCGGTTTATAAAAAATATTTTCTCTTTTTGATATACACCTTTTCCAAAAATATGGTCATAGTCTTGGAAGAAAAGTAAGTATTTTTCGGTATAAAAATAATTGAGAAGAAATTTCAAATTCAGATTTGATATTTATTAAGGTAGGTAGTTTTTATTTTTAATATATTGAAAAAAGTAGTTTTGAAATTTTGTTCCGATATATCTGAAACTACAAAAAGTAATTTTTATTTTTGATATTTTTAAAATTAAAACATATTTTGAGACTTTTTTCCAATAATTTTTATACTAAAGAAGGTAAGCTGATTTTATTTTTGATATTTTAAAAAAAGTAGTTCTGAAACTTGCTTCCAATATATACGAAACTAAAAGAAGTAGTTTTTATTTTTGATATTTTTCATCTAAAATTTCCAGATTTTGAAAAAGACATGAAACTTGCTTCCAATATATACGAAACCAAAAAAGTAGTTTTTATTTTTGATATTTTTCATCCAAAATTCCAGATTTTGAAAAAGGCAATTCTGAAACTTGCTTCCAATATATCCGAAACTAAAAAAAGTAATTTTTATTTTTGATATTTTGCATCCAAAAATCCCATAAAATTTAGAAAAATAAAACGGAGCTATTTGATAGGCGCCACCTGCACGCCCCTCGTTTCTACTTTATATAAGTATATTGATTTGTTTGGAGGTTTATTAAGAAAAACAACCAAAAAGAGATATAAATCGGAGGTATATATCTATCAAATGGAATAGTTGAACGTAAATTTTTTTTATACATTTTTTGATAAAAAATACCCCTAAGTCATAAGTTATCCATAAATAATTTTTGTTTATTATATTTTTATTAATATACAAGTCATTAATAAGTCAATTATCCACCAGATGTTCACGTTAAGTCAAAAGTCACAATCTTAAACTCAAGAAAACAGGCTCTTTTATACCTAGGCTTTAAGTCATTTTCGACTTAAGCTGAAAAATGTCCGTAAGCCAGAAGTCGGCTTAAAGTCACAAATTTTGAACTCAGGCAAACTGGCTCTTTTATACCTAGACTTTAAGTCATTTTCGAGTTCAAGCTGAAAAATGTTTGTAAGCCAGAAGTCGGCTTAAAGTCACAAATAAGCCATAAACTAACTTAAAGGCAGAAGTTACCAGGAGGTACATATTTTGATCAATTTATTGTAGTTTTTATTTATTTAATAAAATCAATTTCAACACTAAAATTAATAGTCTATCAGATTTATCTTTTAATTATTATTTTAATAACTCATAAGTTAGCTATAATATAAAATTACCCAAAAATACAATTTAAACTGATCACTTATTACCTTAAATCATTATAAGTCACAAGTCATGATTTTAAACCTGTCGAACACGATGTTTGAGTCTCATAGTTAACTCCTAAAATAGTATTGAAAAATAAAAAAATTATATTAATATATTTTCAAAAGTGTTAACTCCAACAATACTATTTGATATTCCTCTTTATTATATATTTTATTAATATTTGAAATCCACTATCAATATCGCTAAGAAAGGTATTTGATAAATTGGAGGGATGAATTTTTTGTTATTAGAAATAAGTTAAGAGCCATATTAGTTCTTAAAACAGAGCATAGAGAATAATTTCATAATTCTTATAAAAGTAATTTAAAGTCTCTTACAATTATATTATTGTTATATATAATATATAAGAAAGTTTGAGAGAGAGCAAGCTAAATAAAAAGAATGGAGAACATCTTCTTGTATCTTATCAATAACCAAGGTACAAACAAACCTTATATAGGCTAGTACAATGTATGTTACAAGAAAATGGTGACCCAAAGGTTGGCTAATAATGAGAGGATACAAAAGGGTTAGAAAAACAAGAGTCCTCCCCACATTATACATAACACTCCCCCTTGGATGACACGTACTTACATCATGTCCCGTTAAAACCTTACTAGGAAAAACCTTGTGGGAAAAACCCTAGTAGAGGAAAAAGCGTACATGTGTTGTACATAGTTGAAAATAATGTCTCCCCCTCATTTTAACATAACTACAAGATGTCCGGAAGTTTGCGCATTCCAATTTTGTGTACTAACTTCTTGAAGGAAGATGTTGGAAGTGCTTTTGTAAACAAATCTGCTGGATTTTCACATGAGCGAATTTGACAAACATTAATACCTCCCCTTTGCTAACGGTTGTGAGTGAAGAAGAATTTTTGATCAATGTGCTTGGTCCGATTTCCTTTAATGTAGCCTTCCTTGGTCTGAGTGATACATGCTTCATTATCTTCGAAAAGGATCATAGGAGTTCTTTCATTAATTGAAAGACCACATGATTCTCGAATATGATGGACTAGAGATCCTGATAAGTCCATATTTTGCATATTTTAACCGCCTATTTATTGTTTGTTTTCTTATTTTTATTAGTTATGTTAGGCCGAATTTATTCACTATATTAATGAATATAGTGTTCACAATCAATAATAAAACACTAGTATAAGAGAACAGTTCAACTAATCTCTTATTCACAAATCACAGTAGCTTACAAATAATCTCTTAGTGATTTATATTTTATCACTAAGAGCTGCTAGGTTACACGAATGATATTCAATTGCTTAACTCTTCTAGAGTACACCCTAAGCTGTGTTTAAATACACAGTTTCATGATATCTACTGATTGATTTACAATTATCTGCTTCCTAAAATAATCTAATCAGTAGCTATCTATTTCCTGTTCTGATTTGCATAATCTCCTTGATATTTGCCTTCCTTGTTTATCCAGATCTTTTCCTAGAAATCAGCCGCCTGCAAACTCTGATCTTCATTAAACTCTGATCCAGCTTGCAGTCGTCAAACTCTGATTTCCAGATAAACTCTGATATTCGATTCTGCACACTAAACAAGTTAGACACCTGTGACATCATCAAATATGTAACAATCTCCCCCAACTTGTACATTAGACAGAATGAACAAGTTCTATATATTTACTGATGATGTCAAAAATAATCAAGAACAAATGCATGAAATAATTAATTCACAGAACTAATTACAACTTACAGAACCAACAGGAACTAACTATCCAATCAGTCTATACCCATAGCTTTCTTTGACAAACTGAGTTATCAGATCTTCCTCAATTTGTCTCAGAGTTTGTATCATCTGATCCTTGACAGTCTTCAACTCTTCATTGTCTTCTCCTGTCTGGTATATGGCTGATCTCAAGGCACTTGCCTTGCTTCTTTTCATAGCTTCTCCCAGTTGAATAGCTTTAGGTCTGTCAGCTTCATTGTTGTAACCCAACATTCTGGTTCCTGCTATAGTCTCCATGACAGAGCTATTTTTCTCCATATCAATCTCTGAACCATCTTCTTGAGCTATCTTGGGAACATACTCTGCTTCAGAACTTATCCCATAAAATCTTCTTTTCTCTTGAATAGTTCTTTTTAACAGCTGAGACCATATCTGGGTAGCTTCATTCTTTATCTCAAGCATATAGTGAATATGCTCAAGTTCCCTTAGAGATTTCATTAACATATCAGCCTCAGAAATTCTGTATACTCTTCCATTGTTGAGAAAGATTGATATCTTCTCTTTGTCTTCGTTTCCATCATGAGTATCCATCAGAATTTGTACTGATTCTATTTTATCAAGATCCTTTTGTGTAACAACTTCTCCAGCCTTGTCAGTCAGAGGATATGGATCTCTGAAGATAGTTGCTGCACTGGTCTGAATTTTCTCTTTCTTGTGACCTAGACCAGCTGTGTCATATGCTTCTTTTCCTCTTGTTCCTTGGGTTCTGATTCTTGTGATCAGTGAGCTTTCCTTGTACTGTCCTGTACCAAGGCTTCCAAACAAGCTCTTCTTCTTTGGTTCAGCTTTATCAACTTGAGCACTGTCAGAGGTTGATTTTATCCAAGAGGCTTTTTCTTCAGCTATTTTTAGCTGATTCTCTTTCAAGTTTTCAGCTTGAGCAATGTCAGAGGCTAAATCCTGATCAGCAGACTCAGGATTTGTTGCAAGAGTTTGTGTTAATTCTGACTCAGTCTTCTTTTCAGATGGAACCCCATCAATGACATTCTTCCCTTTATCTCCTGAATCAGAGTCATACTTTGTCTTATAAACTCTTGGTCTGTTAATATCAGCATAATTAACTTCACTGATCACTATCCCTTTTCTCCTTGAGGATGATAATTTCTTTGAGGGATCAGTGATCTGCTTCTGCTCATCAGACTTTGCTTTGCTGATCTTCTTCTTCTCAGCAGCCAACCTCTCTTCTTCTTGTCTGACAGCTTCAATTGTGACTCCAGGATTCTCTTCCTCAAACAAGTTCTTTGCAACTGCTTCATCAATAGCCAGTTGTGTAGGAGCTTTGTAGAAAAGTGTAGTTTCCTTCCCTTGAATCTTCAGAGTCTGACTCAAGATCTTGGAGTCAGGATCACCAAGCTCAATCAATTGCTCAGAAAGGGCTCTTGATCCACTGTCAGCTGGAATCAGAGTTTGAGATTTGTGCTGAGTATTCTGATTCTGAGTTGAGCTGCTTCCAACCTTATCTCTCCTATTCTCCTCAGCCTGAGTGTGTAAGACTATTTCAGAGTTTGCATTATCAGACTTTGTGATCTCAGCTCTCCTCCTTTCTTCATCCTTGTCCTCATCATCTGGCTTCTGTTGTTTCTGGTCCACTTTGCATTTGTCTTGAGATACTTTCTCCCCCTTTTTGACATCAGCAGAGGTGAGAATTTGAACCAGCTGAGCTACAGAGGAGCTCAAGTCAGCCAGAGTTTGCTGCATAGAGCTTTGAGTAGATTCAATGGAGGATAATCTGGCTTCCACAAATGAAGGTGGAGCTCTGTACATTGTCCTGGAATATGTTAATTTACAGACCTTGCTCTCTGAAGGCCTGGAATGAGGAATAGAAGAGTCAGGAGCCGGTGAAGGAGTTCTGATAGGTGAAGATACTCTGACTGGAGAAAAAGTGGAAAGTGGAGAGACTTCTCTGACAGAGATGGTTTCTCTGATTTGAGCAGAGATTTCAGCTATAAGAGAAGCTGTATCAACAAATTCTTCATCAACAGGTGGAACAGATGTAACCTCTGTGGCATCAGCATCATCATCATCATCATTGGCTACAATGCTGACTGTATGAGAACCCAGAGGGGTTGTAGCCTCTTCAGAGTTTGCATGATGTGAGATCTCCTGAACAGGAGCTGCAACAAGGTCTTCAACTGGAATCAGAGATTCCTGCTCAAACTCTGGAGTTGTAGGTACATTGCCTTTCGGAATTTCTTCTGATATAGGTATATCAGTTGTTGTTGTTGTGAGCAAAGGATCCTCTGACTGAGCATGTATGTCAGGAATGGATTCTGACATATGAATGTCAGCTTCTGTAGATTGAGTAGTCAGAGGAACTGCTGAAAGAGGTTCCATCATCACAGGCTCAGAGAATGTGACCATCTCAAGAGGATTAACCACAGATTCCATAGGTGGGTCCACAGTAAGATCAGTGATTGCTGTGGGCTTAACTTTCTTTCTTGGTCTGGAGACAAGTGGAGTTGGTACTGGCTCATTATCAGAGTCAGATTCTGAGATCTTCTGCAAGAATCTTCTCTTCCTGAGTGGAGGAGATGGTTTGGATGGTGATTTAGAAGATCTTAATACTCTGGTTGGTGAAGATGTTACAACTGGCCCCTTTTGGGAAGAACCAGAGGATGGTTTGTGGTCAGATTTTACAACTGGCCCTTGTTGGGAAGGACCAGAGGATGGCACATCTTCTTGTGGTTGGTGGGAAGAGGAAGGTATATTCTCATCAGAGAATAAGAGACCATACTTATCTGGCATTGCCAGCTTCAACTTGTCCTGTACAGTTACAGGAATAGCAAACACAGGAGAATGTGGTTTCTTGCTATCCTTTTTAATTAGATCAGTAAATGCACGCTTGGTAATTTTAAAAGGCAACTCATTACCAGACTCAGGAATAGGAATATCAGGGAAGCAATAAGAGAATATAAGTTGACAGAATATAGAAACTCCTTATGCAAAACCTGTATTCAAAGTGACACCCATGACACGTCCATCTCGACCTGCAAACAAGAAACTCACGCCACCAACTATACTTTTTGTTCCACCATTTTCCGTAGGAACGAAGAATCGAGACAAAGAAAGTATCTCAAAACACCCCTGCAAAAATCATAATATTACAATTGTAAATTCATCAAAACAATTTGTCCTTTCCAGGTTTTCCAACACAAGTTCATCAAGTTTCCATTAAAAACATATGGTCTACAAACTATTATAGTTATAATTTATACAAAAAAACATTTATTATTAAAGATGTGTCACTTCATGAATCTCAATGTATTTATTTTGCAATGCAAATTGAAATTTATGAAGTTACAAAACATTCATACCTTATAAGCCAGAGTTTCCCGAATAAATTTGACTATGAAGAGTCACATTAGACACCGGACCACTTCCAGAAAGTACACATACCGTCTTAGCCTCTTTCGAGATCGACAATAACTTCACTGAGACATCTGGCAAGCAATCATAGATCGAATATTAAATAAAGGAAAGTTAGATATAATGGTCATAATCAAGAATGCAAGTGATACCTCTCCAAGATCCACCATCACTATATGAGGGACATTTAGGTTTGTCTCCGATGCCGTTATCCGCTTGATTCTGATGGTTGAAGGTGGAGACTACTCCTCAGTGAACCGAGAAAAGGCAGCTTGTTCGCCGAAGAAGACAAAGATTGGAGGTAGGAAGTCCCCAAGGTTTGCTTTTATAAGTTTGTTTGTGTTCTGTTTTTAATTCATGATTATTGTCATTTATCAATATGATGTGAGATGATGTTACAAAAACAATGTTACTAAGATTAGATTTATCAAGCCGGATACTACACTACACCATATATTGGATTCAACAAAATTTTTTCAGTGTTACAAGCGAAAGTGTAGCCTTAATATGGTTCAGTTTCAATGTCCACTAGTTCATAGAATAAAATGGACATGAGGTATTCTAACTTAGTGGTTTAAAACAACAGAGTTATCAAAGCACAGAAAATTGTGGATTTAACGAATAGCAAGTTTAGCACAACTTGAAAGCTTTACAATGCAATGAACACTTACAAATGAAGTGGGAGAGCCATATTTATAGGCAAAACCCAAGAACTAGGCAAGACAATTGTAGACAAGACAATGCAAAGCTTGCTAAGACAATCTATCAAATTTTCTTGCCAAAATGAGCTAGGCAAGACAATCTGGGACATTGTCTAACTAGGCAAGACAATCTAAGGGACAATCTCCTGGATTGTCTTGCAAGCCAACTTTCAGCAAGACAATCTTTTGCATTGCCTTGCCAAACCAAATTCGGCAAGACAATCATTTGCATTGTCTTGCCACACAAAATGGCAAAGACAATGAAGGATTCAGCAAGATAATCATTTGGATTGTCTTACCGCGTGAAGTGAGGGGTACTTAGCTCCGTAAGACAATCCTTTGGATTGTCTTGCAAAGTTTATAAATAATAAAAGAATTGATTTTCTTTTAAATAATTAATAAATTAATATTCACTTTATTATATCAAATGCATAAATTCATAAATTAAATTAATTCGAGATAGAATCAATTTAATAAATAAATTACACATCCAATATAATTTTTTTGAGAAGTGAAATTATTAATTCAATAATGATTTAAACCCTTTTCTTCAGCAGCAGAGTCTTCGGTCTTCTATAAACAATTACGATCTTCGACTTGATTGAACGACCACCTTTGTTTGATGCAGAATATTTAATTTCAGTAGCTGATACACAAATGTACTGTCTGGTTCATCTGTAACTAGATGAATCAAATATTCTTTGTCAATTAAACAATTAAGCTGCGACTTGTTCGTCAATTCTTTGTCTTCTGAGTTCTTCTTCAGTCGTAGACACAATATGGAATCTTCTTAATAAATAAAGTATTTAAACTTTATACCTTCTGATCTTCTGGACGTGCTACAAAAGATAATCTGAACACTGAGGCCTGAACATATTAATGAACTTCTTCCAGTGGTTTGCGGCAGCATCCTGAAATTCTTCTGACATAAAATCTTCAATATAACATTTGACGTTCTTCGTACGGATTCCGATTAACAGTACTTGCTATTTACTTGCTTTATTATCAGTGTTGAGTTGATACCTCTTTAATTACAAATAGGCTTAACATATGCCTTTCAATCTCCCCCTATCTGTTTGTTAACATAACATGCAAATTATCGAGAAGATAACTCAACTAATTGATAAGACAAAGGATTAAACATGGAAAGATAAATAGCAAAAGTTTCTGGTATTAAATTAAACATTGACCAGAATTCAAACATAAACAGTAGATTACAAAAGGGATGTTCTTTTGGAACATATATTACAAGACACTAACAAATCTACTGATCAACTTCTCCTTCCTCTATGTCAGAGCTGTGAATGATAGGAGTTGATGGTTCTTATCTGGTTGGTTGTACAGCAGTAGTGGATTCACCATGTTTCTTTCTTTCCCTAGCCAGAGCCAGATGGTGCATCACTTTCAGTTCCACTGGGTCTTCTTTAAAGTCTGCTGGCTGACCTTTTTTTACCTGCTTCATTTTCCATGTGTATTTAGAAATGTCTTTCCGAATGCAGTAATTAGCAATTACATTATCAGCATCAGCCTTTGCTTTTGAAGCGAAGCCCTTAGTCCTTAGGAGAGTGGACACCAGAATCAGTTGCTTGACTGGATATTTGGGAAGTGCTTCTTCATTCAATTACACAGAGTTAAAGATGCCTTCGTTGATGAACTTCACACAGTAAGGATTCCTGACAACCCGAGGACTGTTGAATTCAGCACATTCCATCAGTTTATCTCGAAGGAGTTCATTTAAATTAGAGCATCGCTTGACTTTATTACGAAACACCCAGAGCTCAGTCACAGTGAATGATTTGAGAAAATCAACTGAAAGTCTGAATGTTCCGTTTCTCCTGGTATAAATGATAAGCTCCCATTCATCCAACAAGTTCTTGACAACAACTGTGATATAATATAATTCAAGAGTAAGGGCATGCATGAATACATCCTCATCAGGGTTTACCTCCCTTAGATCATAAATTAGAGACATGAACTTCCTGTCTTCGAAGGGTTCCCTTTGAGGTCCATTGAAAATTTTGCATGCAATGTCCCAACTCTTTCCAACTTTCCTTTTGATATCAAGATTTTTCTGCTTGGAGGCAGCATCCCAGATTTTATGCTTTTCTTTCTTGATTTCTTCCTCAGTTATCAGCTTGTCCTCTAGAAGCTTTTGGAAATCTCTGAGATTTCACTTTCTAGCTTCGTTCTCCATCTTGAACTTCCTTACCATCTCTTCATGTTCAATATCTACAACTTCCTCTTCAGTTTGAAACAAGTAACTTTCATCAAATGATCCTTCTTCTTGAGCCTGACAGTAGGTAGCATCAAACACATCATCATCATCCATGTCTTTAGGATAAGCATCATAGTTATCTGAGTTGAAGACATTGTCATGTTGATGTATTGGTTCTTTGCCTTTAGACTTTTTAGAGCTTTTTCCAGGGGCAGAATCAGAAGTATTTGTATTTGTGTTCCCCTTGTTACTTTGATTAGAGTTGTTCCCTTTGTCGTCTCCACCCTTGTCCCTATTCTCCCCCATAGTTGAGGGATCCTCTCCAGAATTCTGAGCAGTAGACTTTGAAGTTTGCAAAAGATTGAGCACTTGAGCCAGAGTTTGCTCCATTGCATCAAACATTGCCATATATAGCTCATGATTTGAATTCATCATGGTGGACAACGCATGAATCTCTTCCTTCAGCTCATCTCTATAAGAACTAGATGGCTGTTCCTCAGCTTTCTTTTCCAAGGTGACCAACTGTCCACCTTTCAACTTTTCATTTTCCTCGGCCATCCGAGTTCAGCTTTTAGCTTGGCCATTTGTTCCTCAAACAGAGCAGTGTTGGTGTGTGCACTCACCTCATGTACACTTAGAGTTGTTTCAACCTCCTTACGTGCATGTGTATCGCTCGGTGTTTGCCTTACACTCGATTCATTCACACCTCCAGCTGTACCTGTGTATACTACTAATGTTCCCTGAGATGGGTTCAAAGGTAGTGGAGGAACAAATTGTCCTCCGGATGCCATTGACGGCAGATGTACTTGCACATTGCCAAGCAGCTCCTGATCATAAAAGAAATAGTGATCAGAAAAGTTTTCATACATAGTAACTTGATTTTGAAAATATGTGCTCTCATAAAGTGTAGTAACCTGTGTTTCAGTTTGATTTTGCACTAGCGTGAGTGCTAGAGCAGTGCTTGACTCTGTACAGGATACCGTGGCCGGACGGTCAATTTCAATCGATTCATTCTATGGAGAGAATGAATCCAAAGACTCTTTTATTGCCATTTCAGTGTCCAAGCCCTTTTGGGAAGGCAAGGATGTAGCAGCAGTTGTCTCTGAGGCTTCCAACCTTTGCTTCTTTTAGGAAGACAAAGGTGTGGGTTTAGACATCAAACTTCTCCCACTCCTTTTTCTGGCAACTTTACGAACATGTTGCATAATAGTGTTGGTAGAAGTGTTTGGAGAAGAGATAGTTTGTTGAATAGAAACATCAGCTTGGATATGAACCTTTTTGTTGTCTGGTTCATTGTTGGTAGGCTGGTAAAACAAATCAAAGTCACAACCATAATTTGAGTTATCAACATTTAAATTAGATGAGAAGTCAGAAAGTGCCTGAGCAACCTGTAGGTCCACCTGGAAGGCTTGGAGCCCAGAATTGATGGCTGACTTCAAAGGTAGAGGTTGTGAGGCTGATTGTGTTTGAGGGATTGGTTGTGTTTGGTGGAATGGTAATATTGGTTCAGATGAAGATGGCTGTGGTTCAAAGAAGTCGTATTGTAAAAGGCTCATCTTCAAATGAATGTGATGGTTGTTGATGTATAGGGGATTGATGAGGTGATTGTTGAGGTTGAGGTTCTGGTGGTGGTTGTAGTTGTAGTTGTAGTTGTTGTTGTTGTTGTTGTTGTTCTTGCTGCTTTTGCTGTAGTTGAGCCACTTCAAACTGATATGGTGTCAACTGAGCATTGAACCTCTCAGACATGTAAGGAGTGACAACGAGTGGAACGTAGTTGAACTTCGAGGCCTTAGCGAGCTTATTGATCAGCTTGATACTTCTATTTGACAGAGGCTCTTTCAGAATTGAAGTAAAAGTTCTTCTCAGATTCCATCATCTTATCATTCAAGAATAACATCAAGAATCGTGGATAAAAGCATTCAACTTTGGCATTTGTTTCCACAAAATGATTCCCAAGCGGACCCAGCTTTCTCAGAATCTCCTTCATAATTATCTTACCAAAGTCAATTGGTCGATTGAAAGCTATGCACAGACCAAAAACCTGCAGTATGTTGGAGATGTTGTGGAAGTTTCTGCGATCAGTGGGAATAAACACTTTTGCTAGGGTGTCGAAGAAAATCTCTCATTCTGGCTTCAGATTACCCTTTGTCATCTTTGGCAGATTAATGTCACCTTGGTACAATATAGTTTCAAAGAATTGTACCAACTCCTATTCTTCAGGAACTTCATCAAAGTTTGCCCGAGGGAAGCCCAAAATACAATTCACATCATCAGATGTAACCGTGATACTTCTTCGTCCATTGAGGTCCCCAACCCTTATATCTCCTGTCAACCTATAGTTATCCAACAATGTAGTATTCAGTGCCGTTGAGTAGAAGTCATAAAGCGGTTGCACTTGTAGTTGCGCTAAAGTAGTGATAGCGGTGCTTGCCAGACATTGTTCGTTCAAAAACCGAATCCAGGGTCTAAACCTGTTAGGGCATGTCTCCGGGTCCTGGTATCAGTTATAATTGGTCTCCATGATATTGAATTTGCCAACCATTTTGATAATTAAAAGATGAATTAAGCGAGAATTTTTCAAATAAGATGATAATTCTCAAATGTCTTGCAAATTTCACTTAATGATTAATTAATGATTAGTTAATTAATTAATAATTCGAAATATTAATTAATGCCGAATTAAAATTTAATTAATTTTTAGTGGCCACATGAAATTTGATATGATTGATCTCGGAAAATTATCTCACTATCCGGGCATAGAGGTTATTCAGCACGAAGAGTATATACTGTTGAAACAGATGTCTTATGCAAGGAAGATATTGAAAAGATGGGGTATGACATAATGTAAGCCTACTAAGTATCCTATGGAACCCACATTGCAATTACACAAGTATGAGAACAGGAAAGCTGTGGATTAAACTTAATATAAGAGTGCAGGACTTCATTATATGGTTCATACTCGACGAGATATAGCATATGATGTTGGAATTGTTAGCCGTTATATGGTACGACCTACTGTTATGCATTGGAACGCTATGATACGGATAATGCGCTCTTTGAAGGGCACGTTGAGTTATGAGTTGTTGTATTCCGCTAGAAGTAATAATAATGTGTTATCAGGATATTCCGATAGTGATTTCGCGAAAGAAGTTGATGACAGGAAAAGTACAGGAGGGACGGTGTTTTAGCAAAATGATAGCGTTATTACTTGGGTGTCTCAGAAATAGCGTTGGGTGGATTTATCGTTTTGTGAAGCTGAGTTCATGGCAGCTACAACAGCTGCATGTCAAGGAATAGTTTTACGCAATCTACTAGGGAAGATCACAAATGAAAAGATTGGTCTAGTATTACAAGGAAAGGAGAACGTTCCAAAGAATCGCTAACCAAATCCTCTGTGCCGGAACTCGGTTCCATTCCATACCAAGTCGATGTGATTCTCTTCGGTTTGTTGATTCCGGCGATTCATCACTGAAATTCCGGCCACTTAGTCTTTTAAGAAGACAAAATAAAAAAACAAGCAGAAGAGGTAAATAGAAGGCTTAAATATTTTTTGAGAAAAGTAAAAACAGAAGAAAGAAGATGGAGAAGAGGAGAAGACGATGCGTCCATTGTGGTAAAAGGAGTAATCGATTTTGCTTCATGCAGTTCAACGATATTCGTTACTAGAGATATTACTTTAGTGGCCTTTCTTGTTTTATGTGCAACACTGAATGCGTAGTTTTGTTGGAGTCTACACCTCATCAACACTTATCAGAATCTATTTACATTGTTTTTGTGAAATATATGTAGCCCTTTCCTATTTTATACGCAAACCAACGTAACGTGTTTAAATAACATCTTAATATATTACTCTCCCTCGAAGTCTCTTTTGAAAAAATTATGCAGGAAACATTAATTAGATAATATTTTCTCACATGTACGGCTAATGGATGAATGTAGACTCTGATTCAACCATCATTAATTATTTTACAACTTTCAAGAGGGGTAATTTTGAAATAATGTCAATATATTTGCATTGAAAACTAAAAGTGCACAAATATGTGCGAAAAAAATTGCTTCTAAAAAAACTATTGTTCTCTTGATTTTTAACCCAAATTTTAAAGTATTTTGATTATAATTTTAGTTAAATTTTTTTTCTAAATAAAAATATATAATCAAAATTTATTAAAAAATAATACAAATTAATTAATTTTGTCATGCATTCAAAATTTCTAAAATTACATGTTAAAACTCAAAATGACAAATAAAAAAAATATAAGAAATAAATTTTAATAATATTTTATTTACATGTTTATTTATACTTGAGAGGAGATATTGTAATTATATTTATTTCTATGTTTAATATTAGTGCATATAACTTTTGACTAGCCTATTTAGTAGTAAAAATTAAGCATGCATAATATTTACTCAACTTTATTTATTTATATAAATAATTTTCAATATTAAAATTATAGCACGTGAAAAATGAAAATTACAAGTAACTAGATATCAATGCATGATTTATATATATTTACTACTATCACTCCCCTCTCATTTATTTCTACATTTTTTGCGTTGCTCAACACAAATACGCATATAAAATATAGTTTCATAACTCTTTTAAAAAAAATCTTTTTTGTAATAAAATTTATATAATAAATATTTATCAAACTATATTTTATTTTGAATTCTGATATTCGGCTGAGTTTGGATGTGGCAGCTGGAGGAAATTTTAAGAAAGCACATGTTCATCAAGCTAAGGCACTTCTCCAATAATTGGCCTCAAATAACTATGCTTGGGCACCTAGTGGTACAAGCTCGGTGAAATGAGCACAAGACACCGAGATAATGAACTTGCTCACTCTGAAATTGGATGCTCTTACTCAAGATGTTCATGGACAAAGGGTAAATGTCAATGATATTTCCTCTCCCATGTAAGGGTATAATGATCCTGGTGCTAATCAGTACTCACATGCACAACAATTTCCAGAGGAAACATCTGTCATCCAAGGAAGACAATCATGGCATGTTCAGAATAATTCTTATTACAATCCAAATCATAGGCCAAACAACAATCTTTCTTACAACAACAATCATGTTGTTAATCCATCATATGCAGCTCCGAAGCAGAACCAACCTCCCAGTTTTCAACCACGTCAGCAGTATCAAAATTAACAACAGTGAAAGGCCTTATTCAAAGGTATATGTCTAATCCTATTTTGTACAACCAGTGATAACTCAACTAGTGTCTGATAACCACTCAACTTGTAACTCAACCTGGAATCGTCTCTGATAAGTTATGTCAGTAGATAGTAGATAATTTAGTTGGAATCAGTTCAAGAAAGTCTAGTAGATACAAGAATCAGAATGTCAGAAGAATTCCAAGATATCAGCTACAAGCCACTGGAAGAAGTTCATTTCATATGATCAAGCCTCAGTGTCAAATAAATTGTGTAGCAGTTTAAGGAGTTCAGAAGGTACGAAGATTCAAGTATTTATTTCATCAGAGATTCCGTATATGTACTGAAATGAAGTTGAACTAGAAGACAAAGATTCGAAGACCCGACCACAGCTCAAATGTTTAATTGATGGAGAATATTCAATTTGGTTAGGCACAGATGAACCAGACAGTACATTTGTGTGTCAGCTGTTTATATTGAATATTTAACATCAAAGGAAGGTGATCGTTCAAGCGAAAGATAATCAAAGACGAAGATTTCAAGACAAGAAGACAAAAAGATCTGAAGAAAAGAATTAATTATTTATTTATTCTCTACCCTCATATTAATTTAGTTGCTTAATTTATTTAT
Organism: Daucus carota subsp. sativus; assembly: GCF_001625215.2. Lineage (NCBI taxonomy): Eukaryota > Viridiplantae > Streptophyta > Magnoliopsida > Apiales > Apiaceae > Daucus > Daucus carota. The sequence goes on from NC_030388.2 coordinate 6,290,165, forward strand.
TAAATTAATTCACCTTGAATTAATTTAATTCTTGAATTATTCAATTAAATTAATCAAGTAGAAAATAAATAAATTAATTAATATATTTAAAGAAGACAGGAAGCTGTTCTACTGAAGAATGGTTGATTTAATATTTAATAGACTATTATTTCACTTCTCAAATAATTATATTAATTGTGTAATTTATTTATTAAATTAATTCACTCTCGAATTAATTTAATTTATGAATTTATATGATTAAATTAATTAAGTGGATAATTTTCTATTAAATATAAACTACAAATCACATTTAAATCATCCAAACAAGCTCAGCAAGACAATCAGAATTGTCCTACCTTCCCTCTTGCAAGACAATCAGAATTGTCCTACCTTCCCTCATGCAAGACAATCAGAATTGTCCTACCTTCCCTCCTGCAAGACAATCAGAATTGTCCTATCTTCCCTCATGCAAGACAATCAGAATTGTCCTACCTTCCCTCCTGCAAGACAATCAGAATTGTCCTACCTTCCCTCCTGCAAGACAATCAGAATTGTCCTACCTTCCCTCCTACAAGACAATCAGATTGTCTGGCCGAAGGTTGCATCTTGTCAAGACAATTCAATTGTCCTACCGAAGGTATGAATTGTCTTCCCTTGTGTCAGAATTGTCTTGCCCCTTTAGAATTGTCTTTCTGGAAGGTTTTAAGCTTGTTAGGCAATATGTCTTTCTGCCTTGTTTTGTGCTTGGAAGGCAATCTGGAATTGTCTTCCCTTGCCATACAATTGTCTTGCCCTTGCTAGATTGTCTTTTCTACTTGTATTTGTCTTGTCTTTGCATTGTCTTACAAGTACAATGCTTTGCCTATATATATGGCTTAGTATTCTTCATTTCAAGTGTTCATCCTCTTTGATTTCAAAGCATTGTTAAGCTTCCAAGTTGTTCGTAACTTGCTTGTTATATCCACAGTTTTCTAGTGCTTTGATCACTCGGTTGTTTTAACCACTAATCTAGAATACATCCTGTCGAATTTATTCTACAAACATTAGTGGACAATAAAACTGAACCATATTAATTTAATAACGACTTTCAAGTTTAAATAACTTTTTACTTGAACCTTGTTTATTTAATTAATTAAAATCTGATTATCCTGTTTTATCCAAATCAGATTTATTCCGCGCGAATTTTTTTGTGACGATTGTATTCAACCCCCCCTTCCACAATCGTATCGGGACCTAACAATTGGCATCAGAGCGGTTGATATAATCTACCTTATCAGATCCTACACTCACTCTGAAAATTTCTAAAAATTCCAAATAATTTTTTATTCGAAATAATTTTATTCCAAAAATTATTTCTGACCGAAAATTATTTTTCCTTCAAAAATCCAATCTTTTCCCAAATAATTTTTTATTCGAAATAATTTTATTTCTAAAATTATTTCTGATCGAAAATTATTTTTCTTTCAAATCTTTTTCCAAATAATTTTTAATTCGAAATAATTTTATTCCAAAAATTATTTCTGATCGAAAATTATTTTTTTTTCAAATCTTTTTTCAAATAATTTTTAATTCGAGATAATTTTATTTCAAAAATTATTTTTGATTGAAAATTATTTTTTCTGTCAAAATCCAAATCTTTTCCCAAACACTCAAACACCCAATCTTCTACCATGTCTACCGCAAAAATTAGCAGCATTAAAATTCCACCTTTTGACAAGGCTAATTTTGGTCTTTGGACGAGACACATGCTTTTGTTCCTCCGGGCGGCGAATAAAAAATACATAAATATTTTGACGAAGGGTCTTTCGCCCTCAATGAATATTATCTTGGAACATACTGAAGATGGAGTTACTATTCCTCACAGAACCTATCTGAAAACACCTGCTGAGTTCTCGGATGAGGATAATGAGCTGATAAATCTAGATGTAACTCTACAGCTCATTCTGATCGAATCATTGGATCCAGTAATGTACAATAATGTTGTCAATTGTACAAGTGCTAATCAGATATGGGACACTCTGCAAATTATCAATGAAGGATCTGAGGAAGTACGGGAAAACAAGAAGGAAATTCTTGTGGCTCAATATGAGCAATTTGGTTCTAATCCCGGAGAAGGAATTTCTGAAGTATTCATCAGATTCAACAATTTGATAAACAATCTGAATCTGAACGGGAAATACTACGACAACAAAGAGGTGAACCTAAAGTTTTTGCTGACGCTCCCTGAGCATCTAGAACATCGGATAACCGCCATCAGAGAAAGCAGAGATTTGACAGAGATCTCATTGGAACAGCTGTATGGGATTCTGAAAACCTATGAATTGGAACAGGCTCAAACTAAACAGAGATACGGATGGGGAAAGACACTGAACACATCTACGTCTGTCAGCAATTCTACTGCCCTCATAATACAATCACCTCTTGTGAAAGAAAGGAAGGTTGTTGTACCTTCAAGAAGCTCCCAGGAGTATGTTGTGCCGGAAATGGGACATACTTCAGTAAGTACGGGAGATGATGAATTTTACTCGATGGAAGAGTTAGATCAGCTTGAGGACGAATCTCTTGCTATGTTTGCTAGGAAGTTTGGCAACATGAGATTCAGGAGGAATCCCTCCTACAAGTTTAAATCTTCTGGTAGTAAATTCCAGAAAGGGGGATCTTTGTCCACAACATCAAAAGGGGCTTACAAGACTGGGATGGTTGATCGAAGCAAGTTTAAATGCTTCAACTGTGATGAGCCTGATCACTTTGCATCGGAGTGCAAGAAGCCCAATCAGCTGGCAAAGAAGAAAGAATCTTATGACGAGCTAAAGCAGAAGTACGAGGCTCTGCTAAAGAAGCATCAAGGCCAAAGCAGCCAAGGGAAGTCCTATGTGGCAAAAGGAAAAAGCTGGGATGACACAGATAGTGATGAGGAGGAAGAGCGGGGTAATGTTGCTCTAATGGCTTTCATGAAACCTTCTACACCTCCACATCGCACTGGCGGATTTCCGGTAGATCCTACTTGCCCTAAACTTTTTATGCAATTAGGACTTGAACGTGATGATGCTCTTAATAAGCTGAAAGCTTTAACTCTAGAACACAAAGCTTTAAAGCTGGAGGTTCATGAGTTAAAGTTAAAAGAAAAACTAGTGCTCACCCCTAAAATTGAACAACTAACTAGTCAGTTATTGACTCAGACTAATAAAGTCGAAGTGTTAGAATTTAGGGAGAAAAAGTTGAATGAGCAGTTAGCTGAAGAGAAGGTTAGGTGCCTTGCTTATAAGGAGTCGACTAATATTGTTAAGAACCTAGTGGACCAACAAGTGATTAAAAGGAAAGTTGGTATAGGTTTCGATTACAACAAGTCGGTAGGTAAGGCTAGTAATATAACTCCTTTTGTTAAGAGTGCTGAAGACAGGGGTATCCCACATGTTTTAAAGGATGCTCCCAAACCTTTATTCAAAACCCCTGTCGCAGAACCATTACTTGATATGCCCGTGATTATTCAATATGAAATGAATTTAGAGGATATTGAGAATGAGAGGGAGATTTTGGCATCTGTAGAGCCAATGCAAGTTGAGGGCACATTCAGTTCGCCCAAAGCTGGCATAGGTGCCAATGGCTTAACGAATAATTTCAACAAGCCTAATAAGTTTGTTAAATGCAGGAATGATAACAATACATGCTCTTCTACTAATAACATTAAAACTTCTGAAAATGTTAATGTAGAAACTATTAAACCCCCTGTTGTTCTGAATAACATGCCTACTGTTCCTTTAGTTGATGTGTGCCATAAACCTTGTGGTGTTGATAATTGCATGTTGTGTGCGTTTAATGTAATGTCTGCTTATTTTAAAAGTATGCATGCTAACAAAGAAAACACAACACCTAGAAAGCACATGAATAGTAAGTTTGCAAAAACCAAGACTGCCGGTCCTTCTCCTATCAAGAAGGATACTTATGTTCCCAAGCCTAAACCTAAAGTGTTCAAGGCTGTTTGTAGGAAAGTAAGTACAGTCAAGGTGGATGCTGATGTTATTCGAACAGGATCTATTGTCAAAGCTGACAAAGGTCAATTCTTTAAGTATGTCGGGCCCAACCAAGTTTGGGTTCCGAAAAAGGTTTAATTCATTTGATATGTGCAGGGAGCCAAACAAGGTTGAAAAGGTTGTATGGATCCTCGATAGTAGATCTTCTAGACATATGACCGGTGATAGAGCCCTGCTATCAAATGTGATTGAGAGAGCTGGCCCGATTGTCACCTTTGGAGATAACAGCAAAGGTCGTACTACGGGATATGGCAATTTATTTGCTGGAAATGTTATCATTGAAAATGTTTCTTTGGTTGAAGGACTCAAGCACAATCTTCTGTGACAAGGGATTCCAAGTAAACTTTGTCAAGGAGAAGTATTTGATATCTCACACTAAAGATGACCGTCTTGCTCTCTGTGGAGTAAGAAAAGCTAACTTATACTTAGCTGATCTCAATTCAGGTGCCAATGATGAAGATAATTGTTTCTATTCAAAGGCTTCACCTGAAGATAGTTGGCTATGGCATAAGAAGCTGTCTCACCTTAATTTTAAAATTGTAAACTCTTTGGTCAAGAAGGATTTGGTGAGAGGACTGCCTCCTTTGGAATTCACTCTACAAGGACTTTGTGAGGCATGTCAGAATGGGAAGGCTAAGTTAGCATCATACAAAGGCACATACACCAGTAACATTACTGAACCACTACAACTATTACAAATGGATTTATTTGGTCCAGTCAATGTGATGTCTTTATCAAGAAAGAGATATGCCTTGGTGATTGCTGATGACTTCTCTAAGTTCACATGGGTTTTATTCCTACATTCTAAGGATGAAACTCCGCAATTGGTAATTGATCTTATCAAGGAGATCGAGTTGGATTCGAATGATAAACTTCGTGTCAGAGCAATAAGGTGCAATAATGGAACCGAGTTTAAGAATAAAACTCTCAACAGATTTTGCTCCGACAAGGGATAACAAGACAATATTCAGCGCCAGGGACTCCTCAACAGAATGAAGTAGTAGAAAGGAAGAATCGTACCTTGATTGAAGCTGCAAGAACTATGCTATGCGAATCATGGTTGCTCATCTACTTTTGAGCTGAAGCTGTAAATACTTCTTGTTACACCCAGAATCAAACTCTGATCAACAAGGAAAATATGAAAACTCCTTATGAGCGTATGAACGGAAAGAAACCAACGGTCAAGTACTTTCATGTATTTGAGATGTGCTTAAGGATGGCAATGAACATCGTGGCAAGTTTGAACCCAAAGCACTTTAAGCAATTATTTGTTGGTTATTCTCATCAAGCATATAAGGTGTTTATCATTGATCAATTACAGGTCAAGGAAAGTGTCAACGTTACTTTTGATGACACTAAACTCCCAAGTATCCAATTTGAAGATCCATCTGAGTCACTAAAGTTTGATAATTATCCTGACTCAGACTCGGATGATGACGATGAATAACCTGATGCTGCAACTAGTAATGAGACTAACAATGCTGATATTGATCCAGGTATTGGTGGAGAAAACAATGGAAACACTGTGGACTCTATTAATACTAGTGGTGGATCATCTAGTCAACCTGGCAGCAGCTCAGGGGGAGATGGTGGATCAACCGGTCAAACACAACATCACAATGATAGTTCTGGCGAATCATCAAGATTAAATCTTCCAAGGGAAAGGATCTGGAGTAGAGATCATCTCTTTGATCTAATTTTTGGTGATCCAGATGTTGGTGTTCGGACTAGGAGTGCAACTCAAAATGAATGTCTATATTCGGGTTTTCTTTCTCAAGAAGAACCGAAGAAAATTGAAGATGCACTAGCCGATTCGGAATGGGTTCTTTCCATGCAAGAAGAGCTCAATCATTTCGAGAGACAAGAAGTCTGGGCCATGGTTCCAAGACCAAAGATAAAGTCTGTTATTGGAATTGGATGGGTCTACCAGAATATGCTTGATGGCGATGGCATTGTTGTACGGAACAAAGCCAGACTGGTTGCTAAAGGTTACTCCCAAGAAGATGGAATTTATTATGATGAAACCTATGCTCCAGTTGCACGTCTTGAGGCCATCATATTTTTTTTTCCTTGCATTTGTTGCATATTCCAACTTTAAATTCTATCAGATGGATGTGAAAAGTGCATTTCTGAATGGAAAACTTGAAGAAGAAGTATATCTAGAACAGCCCCTTGCTTTTAAAATCTAGAATTTGCTGATTTTGCGTACTTCTTGTTTAAAGCTGTTTATGGCCTCAAGCAGTCGCCAAGAACCTGGTATGACACACTCTCTGAGTTTTTAATTGGAAACAATTTCATTAGTGGTGTCATAAAACTCTCTTTCACAAATTGCATGATAATAATATGATATTTTTTCAAGTATATGTTGATGATATTATATTTTGTTCTACTAACGATAACTCGTGCAAGAGATTTGCTAAGTTAATGCAGAGTAACTATGAGATGAGTATGATGGGTGAACTGTCATTCTTTCTTGGTCTTCAAGTAAGTCATAAAGATGATGGAATCTTCATTTGCCAATAAAAATATGTCAGAGATCTTCTGAAGAAATAATATCTAGAAGACTCTTCACCGGCAAAGACACCCATGACCACTGCCACTAAGCTTGAACAGGACATATCTGGTAAGAAGGTTGATATTTCAAGCATTAGAGGTATGATTGGCTCATTACTCTATCTCACTGCTAGTAGACCTGATATAATGTTTGCAACATGTTTATGTGCAAGGTTCCAGAGTGATGCTAAAAAGTCACATCTTATAACTGTTAAAAGATTTTTAGATATCTTAAGGGCATACCAAATTTAGGTATCTGGTACCTTAAGAACACTGGTTTTGACCTAACAGGCTATATAGACACTGATTATGCAGGATGCAGGATTGATAGGAAAAGCACTTCTGGAAGCTGTCAGTTTCTAGGACGACGGTTGGTTTCCTGGTACAGCAAGAAACAACACTCAGTATCTACCTCGACAGCGGAAGCAGAATATATTGCGGCAGGTAGCTGTTGTGCTCAGATCTTGTGGATTAGGAATCAGCTTAATGACTATGGACTTGTATTAAACAAAATTCCCTATATTTTGTGATGATACAAGTGCGATAGCCATTTCCAACAATCTTGTACAATATTCCAGAACCAAGCACATTGACATAAGGTATAATACTATTAGAGAACATGTCATGAATAGAACTATGGTGTTACACTTTGTACCATCAGCTGATCAGATTGCTGACATCTTCACTAAACCACTTGATAAATCCACTTTCTCAAGATTGGTTTGTGAACTTGGCATGTTAAACATGACATGAGCTCTTGTAAATAGTTTTTATTTTTATGTTTAATTCCATTTTAATTTTGTTGAATGCTTGTAAAGTATTTCTTATTGGTATCCATGTTGTGAATACTAATATTGTGAATATTTCTGTGGTTGGTAAATATTTAAGTAATTGACGGTTGCAATAACTTTGTCGTCCATATCAGGGATAGACACTGGAATTGCAGGTTCTTTATTGAACCAAGTGCCTTCATAAGCATACGAGGGAAACTTGGACACGTTGCCATCTAAAACGTCCTTGTCTACCCTCCCGAAAGGAAAATATCCGGATCCCCTAAGGGATCTTTCATCCTTGAAGGTGAAAGGCAATCTACTCTAGTAGAGGATTCTTCTAAGGATCAAGTGCCTTAACAGGTATCTTAGGGAACATAGGTTTCATGCCATTTAAAGGCCTATTGTCTACCCTCCCAGAATCAAACTCTGGATCCTTTAAAGGATTTACTACTCTCTGAAAGTAGTAGGCAACTTGTGGACTATGACTTGAATTTATCCGACGAGTCTACGAGGATCAGGAATTACGAACTCCCATTGCACCACCAATGACCTTCCATGAGGAGGCAAAGGTGATCTTAATTGCAGGTACATCACACCATCTATGGAAGCTCAGGATTTGTGTGGAGTGAAACACTTACAAAACTTGTGAGTGACACCTTTACCTATAAACTGAGAGATATTTTGAGTGTCGAGTGATACACCTGCAGAATATTTTTGTGAGACACCCACTGTTAACCAAATTTAAACCTTATTGTTCAAAATTGGCATCTATAATGTTTTATCTAAGTGGATGCTTACTATGGTTACTTTTCTACTGGATGCACATTCTACGAAGCCCTGTCTTCTTCATACTGGATTCTGTCATTCAATGTTTTATCTAATCAGTTGGTATCATTATTGATAACAATTGAGGATTCCTCAACTAAGGGGGAGAATGTTCAATGATGTTAAAGGGGAGAATGTTCTGAGAGAATATTCTATGATCCATGCTCTAAGGGGAAGAATGTTCTATGCCTCACTTAGGGGGAATGCAGAGTCACATAGGGGAAGGATAATATTGCCAGAACCCATGGAAGGAGAATATCAATGTTCTAATCTATCATCTAAGGGGGAGAATATTATGAACATATGAGGGAGAAGATTAAGGGAGAATTACATGGTATATCTTGGAAGGAGATTGCAAGGCCTCTGGGGAGATTTAAAGGTCTTAAGAGATTGAAAGGTATTCCAGAAGAAGTAGTTGTCTGAAGAAAAATGGAGACTGGTACAATGTTATATGTATTACCAGAAACCATCTACTATGTACATTTTAATGTTTTATGTTTCTCTTATCAACTGGGATTGTTTCCTAATAGGTTGAGTTGGTATTAATGTTTATTGAGTCATAGAAAGTTGTTAGTTGAGTTATCCTCATCAGAATTTGTGTGTTAATGTTCAACAAACAAATAGGGGGAGATTGAAAGGCCTTATTCAAAGGTATATGTCTAATCCTATTTTGTACAACCAGTGATAACTCAACTAGTGTCTGATAACCACTCAACTTGTAACTCAACCTGGAATCGTCTCTGATAAGTTATGTCAGTAGATAGTAGATAATTTAGTTGGAATCAGTTCAAGGAAGTCTAGTAGATACAAGAATCAGAATGTCAGAAGAATTCCAAGATATCAGCTACAAGCCACTGGAAGAAGTTCATTTCATATGATCAAGCCTCAGTGTCAAATAAATTGTGTAGCAGTTTAAGGAGTTCAGACGGTACGAAGATTCAAGTATTTATTTCATCAGAGATTCCGTATATGTACTGAAATGAAGTTGAACTAGAAGACAAAGATTCGAAGACCCGACCACAGCTCAAATGTTTAATTGATGGAGAATATTCAATTTGGTTAGGCACAGATGAACCAGACAGTACATTTGTGTGTCAGCTGTTTATATTGAATATTTAACATCAAAGGAAGGTGATCGTTCAAGCGAAAGATAATCAAAGACGAAGATTTCAAGACAAGAAGACAAAAAGATCTGAAGAAAAGAATTAATTATTTATTTATTCTCTACCCTCATATTAATTTAGTTGCTTAATTTATTTATTAAATTAATTCACCTTGAATTAATTTAATTCTTGAATTATTCAATTAAATTAATCAAGTAGAAAATAAATAAATTAATTAATATATTTAAAGAAGACAGGAAGCTGTTCTACTGAAGAATGGTTGATTTAATATTTAATAGACTATTATTTCAATTCTCAAATAATTATATTAATTGTGTAATTTATTTATTAAATTAATTTACTCTCGAATTAATTTAATTTATGAATTTATATGATTAAATTAATTAAGTGGATAATTTTCTATTAAATATAAACTACAAATCACATTTAAATCATCCAAACAAGCTCAGCAAGACAATCAGAATTGTCCTACCTTCCCTCTTGCAAGACAATCAGAATTGTCCTACCTTCCCTCATGCAAGACAATCAGAATTGTCCTACCTTCCCTCCTGCAAGACAATCAGAATTGTCCTACCTTCCCTCATGCAAGACAATCAGAATTGTCCTACCTTCCCTCCTGCAAGACAATCAGAATTGTCCTACCTTCCCTCCTGCAAGACAATCAGAATTGTCCTACCTTCCCTCCTACAAGACAATCAGATTGTCTGGCCGAAGGTTGCATCTTGTCAAGACAATTCAATTGTCCTACCGAAGGTATGAATTGTCTTCCCTTGTGTCAGAATTGTCTTGCCCCTTTAGAATTGTCTTTCTGGAAGGTTTTAAGCTTGTTAGGCAATCCAGAATTGTCTTTCTGCCTTGTTTTGTGCTTGGAAGGCAATCTGGAATTGTCTTCCCTTGTCATACAATTGTCTTGCCCTTGCTAGATTGTCTTTTCTACTTGTATTTGTCTTGTCTTTGCATTGTCTTACAAGTACAATGCTTTGCCTATATATATGGCTTAGTATTCTTCATTTCAAGTGTTCATCCTCTTTGATTTCAAAGCATTGTTAAGCTTTCAAGTTGTTCGTAACTTGCTTGTTATATCCACAGTTTTCTGTGCTTTGATCACTCGGTTGTTTTAACCACTAATCTAGAATACATCCTGTCGAATTTATTCTACAAACATTAGTGGACATTAAAACTGAACCATATTAATTTAATAACGACTTTCAAGTTTAAATAACTTTTTACTTGAACCTTGTTTATTTAATTAATTAAAATCTGATTATCCTGTTTTATCCAAATCAGATTTATTCCGCGCGAATTTTTTTGTGACGATTGTATTCAACCCCCCCTTCTACAATCGTATCGGGACCTAACAAACAGTTTTTGTGGCGCCCTCCAAACCCGGGTCAGAAGTTTGGGGTCCACACCATAACATAAACCTGTAATTACTATAATATAAACAGTGACCCTTAATTGTCCATGGATCGCAACAGGTTAAAGTATAAAACAAGCCACAACATCACTTTAATTATTACAAACCCAAATCCCAAAATATAAACTTAATTCTTACAAGCTTACACATCATTTGTGTCTCGTTATTCAAACTAGTACATATATATAAAAAGCTAGGCGCTGCTGATAGCTCTCTTCATCTCCTAGCCTGGAATTCTGGCCTTACCACTAGCCTGAGGTTCATCGTTACCAACTTTCTCTGCCTTCACTGTAAAGAACATAAAATACCGCAAGAGTGAGCTAACCAGCTCAGCAAGTATAACAATATCAATTTAAAATATTAATCATAAGCTGAAGGAAACCAGTGTCTCAAGGAATCAATCTCAATACCAAAATTTGTTTTTAGAACATTGATTAGAATTGGATATTAAATTTATTTTTAAAAAATCAAAGGTTAGGCTGCTGATCAGTCAGACACTAACCCCGAGCAGGTCCCACCATGCTCGTTTACTGGATCCAAGGCACACATTGGCCTAAAGTGACCACTCATCTGGTCTGACCATTCATTTGGTCCAAGTTTAGAAAACTATCCAATTCTATCACAATCAAGATGATCAACAATATTATTCAATAACATAGAAACATCAACATCATAAATAAAGTTTGAAGCAGAAGCAGACTACTATTCAAAGTGTCTCAGATGGATCTCAAAGGAGGAATGAGAAATAGCTTCATGGTTTAGACAAGAATTAAACATTGTCTCATAAGATAGCAAAGCATATCAAAGTGTAGCGTTTATATGAAGAAGGGTTCTAGGTTCACAAAAAGAATCCAAGTATAAATGAATGCTGTTAAGATCAAGAAACTGGAGTTTATGGAAAGAATCAATCAACTGTAAGGTATATGTCATAACAGATGTTATTTGGGGTCGATCAACTGGTTACGGTCTGAAAGAAGAGTGATTGATAACTGGTTGAGGTATCGAGGGTATATTTTTGAAATGAAATTAGGTTCTTATGGTAATCATTTAGAAGTTTTAAAGATGGAAGGTTTACAATTGAAATAAGTTTCGTAGCAGGTATCAAAGAATCGGTCAAAGGTTCAAGAATCAATAAGGTAAGTAGTCCATAATATAGTTCAAGAAATCTGGTTGAAGGTTCAAGAATCAATAGGATAAATAATCCATGCTATAACTCAATAGGTCACAGGACTTTATCAGAAAGTTCACTAAATAATCACAACAGATACAAAATATAATTGAAGGAAAGTCTGAGGGAAACTTGCCTTATATAGCTGATTTCAAGTTTCAACTACGCTTGCTCGCTATACTACTCTATCTCCACTTGCTTTCCCTTCCTACGTCTCGCTTCTCTGCTAATCACAACAATCATCTATCAATATATGATCTCATACTATTCTTATCATCACACCTTCGTAACGAGTTCCTAACTACCCTTCGTTTCATTTAAATCCGACTTACGGTTTAAAAGATATGTCAAAACAATCATATAAGGTTCACATAGACATGTAACACACCCATCAGGTATCATATAACACATATCAAATAAGATCTTCAATAAAATTTATTTTTCAAAGAAGGTTTGAAGTCAAAAGGATTTTTCTGGCATTTGATATGGATTTTAGAATATTTTTCGGAATTAAAACGGGTCAAAGAATCATTTTATAGATAAATAATCAATTTTGGATACTCGAAATCAAGTCCGAAATCATTTGAAATCAATTAACGAGCTTCAAACATATTTTAGAATAATATTTCAAAGCTCGAAACTATTTTTCGGAATTTTAAAATCATTTAAAATAATTAAATCTAATTAATAAATCAATTAAAATTAATTAATAATTAATTAAAACAATTAATCAATTAATATTTAAATTAATTGACTAATTATAATAATTAATTACTAATTAAAATTAATAAATTAAATCAGAATTATTTTTGAATAAAGAAATAATTAAAAACTATTTTTGAAAATAATTAAATGATTTTCGAAATAAAATAATTTAAATAAAACTGTTTTTAAAGGTTCTTGAAACTTCAAGGTTTAAATTGTAAGTTTTGAAAGCTTGAGGGTCTGGACTGCAAGTTTTAGAACTACAGGGTTTAAATTGTTACAAACCAAACCACAGTACCAAACTCTCATCATCTTCAAAAGTTCAGGGGCTAAACTGTAAAAATTACAGCCGCCGCCCCTGAACCGCCGTCGATCGCCGGAAAACCGGTTCCAGGCTTCCGTTGGTGCTCAGAAAGTGCAGATCGGCTCTCCAAGCCACCAGGAATCTATTTATCCAATCGATTCGATCAACAACGCAGTGGTTTGGCCGGAAATTGGCGAAGAAACTCGCCGTCGCCGGCGAGTCTTCTTTACTCCGATTCCGGCCATTCCTGAACCTCACCCTACTTTTGATACCACCATTCGACTCCTCTAAACCTTCCCAATCCATTCCACACTTCAATTTACACATATAACTCCAGAATAACAAAACCCCAAATTCAATTGAAAACATTCAAACGAGCTATGAACCCTAGTTCTTCAAATTCGAAAATCAAACCCAATTTTAAAGGTGTTATGAACCTCCAAATCACACATATGATATACCAAAATGATCAGGAGAACATTATCTACAACATACAATCATCAAAACACATAAACAACTTCAAAATCAAAAAGTCCTAATTTAATCTTAATGACTTCGAATTAAAAACCTTAAATCCCTCCTCACCTGTAAATCTCCTGATGTTTTTGATGCTAGAATCAGATTCTACTCCTCAAAACCTTCGATTTGGATACTTGAACGCTGAAATCTGAGTCCGATAACGCTTCCAAATCTTCGTTTGAATCTCAAGAACACGAAGAACACTCTCTCACTAAACCCGTGTTTTACTGAGATTATGATTTCCCCGATGAATTAAAGTGCGGTTAAGGCTATTTATAGTTATGAAAAATTAATACCCCTTTGGATCATATACGACACGAAAATACAATGTTTAATAGCTTTATATTAATAACATAGGTCCAATCGGCACCGGTTTTCGAGATAACTATCAAAACGGGGCTTTTTAATCAGTCATTAGTATGCGGGTCCCATTGCAATTATTACAAGATAAGGATGACTTAAAATATCTAGTTTCACGTTTATCGAGACAAACAGATAATTATCGAATACCGAAAAACTCCGCCGGACCGGCTCCGGAACAAACCGTACTCCGGATCGAAAAAGTCAAAACATGAAAAGTGTCCGGAATACTCAAATTAGGCTAAAGGTGAATTTTGTTGAAATTTTCGGGAAGTAAAATCTCGGTACCGTTACAGGTTGACGGTTTTCGAAAAATTAAAATAATTAATAATTAAATATAATATACGTAATTAAATCCATAAATCAAATATAAAATCATACGACAACACATAAATCGATATGAAAATATCTAAATAAAGTATATTTCGTACTGAACATATAAAAATTGATATTCCTCCAATTTAATCAAAAATGCATAACTAAATTAATAAAACAAGAACCAATTAATTCAGAGAAATTCACATAAAATTTATATAATACTCATTAATCATCCAAATAATTACACGGATAATCCCAGATGTTACATCCTTCCCCCTTAAAAGGATTCTGTCCTCAGAATCGCTTAGGTGAACAAATGAGGGTACTTTTCACGCATATCACTTTCTAATTCCCAGGTTGACTCTTCAACCTTTGGGTTTCTCCACAATACTCTTACTAAATTAACTACCTTGTTTCTTAACACCTTCTCTCTTCTATCTAGGATTTCCACTGGCCTTTCTACATACGATAAATCTGCCTCGAGTTCTACCGGCTCATACTCTATCACATGTTTCGAATCTGGATTATACTTCTTAAGCATCGATACATGAAAGACGTTATGAATGTGCTCCATTTGTGGGGGTAACGCCAATTCATATGCTACTTTGCCTACACGCCTCAAGATTTCAAATGGCCCCACGTATCGGGGACTTAGCTTGCCTTTCTTTCCGAATCTGGACAGTCCTTTCTATGGTGACACCTTCAGTAACACTGCTTCTCCGTCTTCAAATTCTACGTTCTTCCGGAATTGATCTGCATAATTTCGTTGACGACTCTGTGCTGCAATTAGTCGTTTCTGAATAATTTCAACGACTTCCTTTGTTTGTTGTACTAATTCCGGTCCAAGTATCTTGCGTTCTCCGACTTCATCCCAATATACTGGCGATCGACATTTGCGTCCGTAAAGAGCTTCATAAGGAGGCATCCCAATACTTGCGTGATAACTGTTATTGTATGCAAATTCCACTAAAGGTAGATGTTCGTCCCAATTGCCTTTGAAATCGATTGCACAAACACGTAACATGTCCTCGATCGTCTGAATAGTTCTCTCACTTTGGCCGTCTGTTTGTGGATGATATGCCGTACTCATATTCAATTTAGTGCCCAAACATTCTTGAAAACTTTTCCAAAATCTCGAATTAAATCGTGGATCTCTATCTGATACAATGGATACGGGGACTCCATGACGAACTACAATCTCTTTCAAGTACATATGGACTAATTTATCCAAAGAGAATCTCTCATTGATCGGAAGAAAATGAGCTGACTTGGTTAATCTGTCCACTATCACCCAAATGGCATCATGGTTTGCTTTGGTCCTTGGTAATCCTACAATAAAATCCATAGCAATATGTTCCCACTTCCATTCTGGAATCTCTAAAGGTTGCAATAATCCACTTGGTCTTTGGTGTTCTGCTTTCACTCTTTGACACGTATAGCATTTACTCACCCATTCTGCAATCTCTCTTTTCATGTCTGGCCACCAATAGTTCTTCTTTAAATCTCTATACATCTTAGTGCTGCCTGGATGAATTGAATATTTGGAATTGTGTGCTTCCTGCAATATGTCATTCTTTAACTCCGTCACCGGTGGAATCCATATCCTGGAAGAAAACCTAAGAATACCTTGATCATCTTTCTGTGTACATAACTCCTCCCCTACTAACTTGTTTACATCCTGATCCATTACCTCTTCCTGACACTTCTTAATCTTTTCTAATAGCTCTGGTTGGAAGGTCATGGTATACACTGCTACCTCTGATGATTCATGAATTCTTACCTCGATTTCCAACTTTTGGAACTCCTTATATAATTCCTCTGGCACAGTCAATATGTTTAACCTCTCCTTTCTACTTAAAGCATCTGCTACAACGTTGGCTTTTCCTGGATGATAATTAATCGTACAATCATAATCCTTAATCAACTCTAGCCATCTCCTTTGTCTCATGTTAAGCTCTTTCTGGGTAAAGATGTACTTTAAACTTTTATGATCAGTATAAATCTCACATTTTTCTCCGTATAGATAATGTCTCCATATTTTCAATGCAAATACAATAGCTGCTAACTCCAAGTCATGAGTAGGGTACTTTTGTTCATGAGGTTTAAGTTGTCTAGACGCATACGCAATAACTTTATCATGCTGCATCAATACACATCCTAATCCTTTATAAGAGGCATCACTATAAATCACAAAATTTCCTTGATCATCTGGAAGGGACAATACTGGTGCTGACACTAATCTCTTCTTCAACTCCTGAAAACTTTCCTCACACTTCTCATTCCATATGAACTTTTCATTCTTTCTAGTTAACTTGGTCAGTGGAGTTGCAATTTTTGAGAAATCCTGTACAAACCTTCTATAGTAACCTGCTAACCCCAAGAAACTCCTGATCTCCGTGGGGGTCTTTGGTCTTTCCCAATTCATTATAGCTTCAATCTTTGCTGGATCTACCTTGATTCCTTCACGACTCACTATGTGTCCTAGAAATTGAACTTCTTGTAACCAAAATTCACATTTAGAAAACTTTGCATACAACTTCTCCTTTCTTAGTATCTCTAAGGCTGTTCTTAAATGTTCCGCATGCTCCTCAGCTGTCTTAGAATATATCAGAATATCATCTATAAAAACAATCACAAACTTGTCCAAATACTTCTTAAAGACTCTATTCATCAAATCCATAAAAGCTGCTGGTGCATTCGTTAATCCAAAAGCCATCACTAAAAATTCATAATGACCGTACCTTGTTCTAAAAGCTGTCTTAGGTATGTCCTCAGATTTGATTTTGAGCTGATGGTATCCTGACCTAAGGTCAATCTTAGAAAAATATTCTGCTCCTTTCAACTGGTCAAACAAGTCGTCAATACGGGGTAAAGGATATCTATTCTTGATAGTAAGCTTATTAAGCTCTCTGTAATCTATGCATAACCTCATACTTCCATCTTTCTTCTTTACAAACAACACTGGTGCTCCCCATGGGGATACACTCGGTCTGATCACTCCTTTTTCCAATAACTCTTGTAATTGTTTTGCCAATTCTTTCATCTCTACGGGTGCCATCCTATACGGGGCTTTGGATATCGGCTCCGTTCCAGGTGCTAAGTCAATTGCAAATTCTATCTCTCTATCTGGAGGAAGTCCTGGTAACTCATCCGGAAACACGTCTGGAAATTCATTCACTACAGGAATATTTTCAAGTTTTACGGGTTCCTGACTTTTATCAATTACATAAGCAATATAGGCTTCGCATCCTTGACGTAACATTCTCTTTGCTTGAATCATAGTTAAGAACTTCTGTACTTGCTTTTGTCCTCTAAACGTTATTATCTTATCGTCTGGTGCCTTTAATATTACCTTCTTATTTTTACAATCTATCTGCGCACTATGTTTAGACAACCAATCCATCCCTAAGATTACATCAAATTCCCCCAACTTGAAAGGTATCAAGTCGGCGCAAAACTTACTTCCTAAAATCTCAACTTCACAATCAGGACAAACTTGATTGACGGAAATACGATCCTGATTAGCTAGCTCTACATTCATAACCTCATTCAACAATTCAACCGGACAATTCAACTTATCAACAAAAGCTTGAGAAATAAATGATCTAGTGGCTCCTGAATCAATTAACACCTTGGCATTTAAAGAGTTTACGTTAAGCGTACCTGCCACGACATCGGCATCCTGAATAGCATCCTTCACTGACATATCAAAGACTCTCGCCCTAGGAGGCTCATTCACTTCTGGAACAGTTCCCATGATTCTAAGTGCATTACTAACTGGAGCTGATGTTTTGCAATCTCTAGCCATATGTCCCTGCTTTCCACATTTGAAACATGCATATCCTATAGCTGGAGCTTTACTTGTTGAGCTCTTATTCGCCTGATCTCTTATCGCTGATTGGTTCTGGCATTCCCTAGAATAATGTCCTTTCTGGTTGCACTTAAAGCACACTATGTTCGGCTTATTACACACTCCTCCATGTCTCTTGCCACATATCTGGCATTCTGGTATAGAAGACCTCTGCTGATTGGCCTGATTTCCCAGAATAAAACGACCACTTTGTCCACTACTGCCTATAGTCTGCTTCTTAAAATTGGAACTCCTTCCTGCTTGAAATTTCCCTTTCTTCTGGAACCTCCCTTGATGGGATGGCCCTTCTCTATTGTCTGGCTTTCTCTTCTTATCCTCTTTAGACTTCTGAAACAACTCATTTTCAGCCTCCGCAATCATTGCCTTCTCAACCACTGCTGCATAAGTCTCCAATTGCAAAATAGCTAACTTGCTCCTAATCCAAGGCTTCAGACCTTGTTGGAACCTTTTTGCTTTCTGCCTATCAGTCTCTACATAGGTTGGCACAAACCTAGCCAATTCCGCAAACTTATTCTCATATTCAACCACCGACATATTTCCTTGTTTCAGCTCTAAAAAGTTCAACTCCATTTGATCTTGAAGAAACCTAGGAAAATACTTTTCTAAAAACAATTCCTTAAACCTCTCCCAAGTAATCTCAACTGTACCTTCCATATTCTTCACAGATTCCCACCAATACGTTGCTTCATTCTTTAAGTAATGACTGGCAAACTTTGTTTTCTGGTCCTCACTTGCTGGAACTAATTCAAAACACTTTTCCATTTCTTTTAACCATGTTTGGGCTGCAACAGGATCTGCTGAGCCCTTAAATTCTGGAGGATGAACTGCCTGAAAAGTTTTAAAAGTTACCCTAGGATTCTCTTGATGTTGCTGTTGTCGGGTAAGATGAGCAGTTTGTTGTGCCAAAATTTGAATTAGTTGGGCCACAGCAGGATCTACTGGGCCTATGTTGACATTCTGGTTATCATTGTTATCATTGATGCTGTTGGTGCCTTCAGGATCACTGTTGGCACGAGTATGTCTTGTTGGAGGCATTCTGTAAAGAAGAAACAATTCACTTAGTCCTTTTAAATCCAATTCTCTTTTTATGAAAGGTTTTTAAGAAAACAGAATTATATATTTTTGAAAACATTTTTTTGAGATTGTTTAACTAAATAAATTGCATGCTTCTTTACAGAATGTAAAGTATTAAAAGAAAGGTTGCAATATTATCACAAGAGTTTATGATCGGTACTGAAAGTAAAGTAAAGTAAAGTAAAACAAGTGCGATAAAGTAAAGGACAAGACTGAAAAGTAAAAGATGCTGATATATATAAGTCAGTGCTGGAGATACAAGCGTCAAGCGCTTCGTCAAAAGTAAAGTACAACAACAGCAACAGCAAGGCTATCATCTAGTCAGCTCGGCTAGTCTATATATACATGTCAAAATCTGCTGACAACCACAACAACATACATATCATCTAGTCAGCTCCGCTAGTCTATATATACATAACAAAATCTGCTGACCTGATACATACTACTCACTACACGCTGCATTATACACACTACTCACTATGATACTGATCATCTCCAACATCTGATATACTCCAGACCTATGGAAAGTCTGGTCCTCCAATAACCTCTAGCTGCTCCAAGACCCAACGAGCCCAGTCTATAATATCCCCAGGGGTACCAAACTCCGAAGTGGCTCCATGTAGTCTCGCTGCTGCAATCCTCCGGAAGACAAAGATATTCTCTCTCAACTGTCGCTCTCCCCTGTTAGGATCTAGATTCTGCATCGCCTGTGTCAACTCTCCAATCTGGCCCAACAACTCCTCTCTCTCCATCAAGAGTGCCTGATAGTAGTGATAGGGTACCGAAAGAGGGGAACACGGATAAGAGGGTCCGACACCTGAGAATCCAGAAGACTCATGCTCTGGTGGAGGTCCACGGATAGGAGGTCGTATAAGGGGAGCAGGTGGGGACATCACAGGAGCGGGCGGGGGTATAGCCCTAAGTGGTATAGGTGCAATAGGGGTCTGTCCACTACGAGGGTATCCAGGTGGACGTGAAGGTCCAGCTACAGGTGGGGGTGTAAGTGCCCTGGGTGGAGATATAGGTACAACTCCAGGACGAGGTGGAAGTCCTTCAACCGTCGACTCTGAATGCTCAGAATGAACCGGGGTACTGGGACCTGACATGCCTGATAGTCTGAGAATCAACAGAACAAACACGCATAAGAATCTGTATCCACTACCAGAATCAACCCTACATCTATTACGAATTCCTCAACCTCTCAACGTTCTATCTACCTATCACTCATTTCTAGTCCTAATCTTCTACCCAACCTAACAATCTAGGCTTGTTTCATTGACTTAAAACCTGTCGCTCTGATACCAACCTGTGGCGCCCTCCAAACCCGGGTCAGAAGTTTGGGGTCCACACCATAACATAAACCTGTAATTACTATAATATAAACAGTGACCCTTAATTGTCCATGGATCGCAACAGGTTAAAGTATAAAACAAGCCACAACATCACTTTAATTATTACAAACCCAAATCCCAAAATATAAACTTAATTCTTACAAGCTTACACATCATTTGTGTCTCGTTATTCAAACTAGTACATATATATAAAAAGCTAGGCGCTGCTGATAGCTCTCTTCATCTCCTAGCCTGGAATTCTGGCCTTACCACTAGCCTGAGGTTCATCGTTACCAACTTTCTCTGCCTTCACTGTAAAGAACATAAAATACCGCAAGAGTGAGCTAACCAGCTCAGCAAGTATAACAATATCAATTTAAAATATTAATCATAAGCTGAAGGAAACCAGTGTCTCAAGGAATCAATCTCAATACCAAAATTTGTTTTTAGAACATTGATTAGAATTGGATATTAAATTTATTTTTAAAAAATCAAAGGTTAGGCTGCTGATCAGTCAGACACTAACCCCGAGCAGGTCCCACCATGCTCGTTTACTGGATCCAAGGCACACATTGGCCTAAAGTGACCACTCATCTGGTCTGACCATTCATTTGGTCCAAGTTTAGAAAACTATCCAATTCTATCACAATCAAGATGATCAACAATATTATTCAATAACATAGAAACATCAACATCATAAATAAAGTTTGAAGCAGAAGCAGACTACTATTCA
Organism: Daucus carota subsp. sativus; assembly: GCF_001625215.2. NCBI lineage: Eukaryota > Viridiplantae > Streptophyta > Magnoliopsida > Apiales > Apiaceae > Daucus > Daucus carota. The sequence goes on from NC_030388.2 coordinate 6,311,250, forward strand.
AAGTGTCTCAGATGGATCTCAAAGGAGGAATGAGAAATAGCTTCATGGTTTAGACAAGAATTAAACATTGTCTCATAAGATAGCAAAGCATATCAAAGTGTAGCGTTTATATGAAGAAGGGTTCTAGGTTCACAAAAAGAATCCAAGTATAAATGAATGCTGTTAAGATCAAGAAACTGGAGTTTATGGAAAGAATCAATCAACTGTAAGGTATATGTCATAACAGATGTTATTTGGGGTCGATCAACTGGTTACGGTCTGAAAGAAGAGTGATTGATAACTGGTTGAGGTATCGAGGGTATATTTTTGAAATGAAATTAGGTTCTTATGGTAATCATTTAGAAGTTTTAAAGATGGAAGGTTTACAATTGAAATAAGTTTCGTAGCAGGTATCAAAGAATCGGTCAAAGGTTCAAGAATCAATAAGGTAAGTAGTCCATAATATAGTTCAAGAAATCTGGTTGAAGGTTCAAGAATCAATAGGATAAATAATCCATGCTATAACTCAATAGGTCACAGGACTTTATCAGAAAGTTCACTAAATAATCACAACAGATACAAAATATAATTGAAGGAAAGTCTGAGGGAAACTTGCCTTATATAGCTGATTTCAAGTTTCAACTACGCTTGCTCGCTATACTACTCTATCTCCACTTGCTTTCCCTTCCTACGTCTCGCTTCTCTGCTAATCACAACAATCATCTATCAATATATGATCTCATACTATTCTTATCATCACACCTTCGTAACGAGTTCCTAACTACCCTTCGTTTCATTTAAATCCGACTTACGGTTTAAAAGATATGTCAAAACAATCATATAAGGTTCACATAGACATGTAACACACCCATCAGGTATCATATAACACATATCAAATAAGATCTTCAATAAAATTTATTTTTCAAAGAAGGTTTGAAGTCAAAAGGATTTTTCTGGCATTTGATATGGATTTTAGAATATTTTTCGGAATTAAAACGGGTCAAAGAATCATTTTATAGATAAATAATCAATTTTGGATACTCGAAATCAAGTCCGAAATCATTTGAAATCAATTAACGAGCTTCAAACATATTTTAGAATAATATTTCAAAGCTCGAAACTATTTTTCGGAATTTTAAAATCATTTAAAATAATTAAATCTAATTAATAAATCAATTAAAATTAATTAATAATTAATTAAAACAATTAATCAATTAATATTTAAATTAATTGACTAATTATAATAATTAATTACTAATTAAAATTAATTAATAAATTAAATCAGAATTATTTTTGAATAAAGAAATAATTAAAAACTATTTTTGAAAATAATTAAATGATTTTCGAAATAAAATAATTTAAATAAAACTGTTTTTAAAGGTTCTTGAAACTTCAAGGTTTAAATTGTAAGTTTTGAAAGCTTGAGGGTCTGGACTGCAAGTTTTAGAACTACAGGGTTTAAATTGTTACAAACCAAACCACAGTACCAAACTCTCATCATCTTCAAAAGTTCAGGGGCTAAACTGTAAAAATTACAGCCGCCGCCCCTGAACCGCCGTCGATCGCCGGAAAACCGGTTCCAGGCTTCCGTTGGTGCTCAGAAAGTGCAGATCGGCTCTCCAAGCCACCAGGAATCTATTTATCCAATCGATTCGATCAACAACGCAGTGGTTTGGCCGGAAATTGGCGAAGAAACTCGCCGTCGCCGGCGAGTCTTCTTTACTCCGATTCCGGCCATTCCTGAACCTCACCCTACTTTTGATACCACCATTCGACTCCTCTAAACCTTCCCAATCCATTCCACACTTCAATTTACACATATAACTCCAGAATAACAAAACCCCAAATTCAATTGAAAACATTCAAACGAGCTATGAACCCTAGTTCTTCAAATTCGAAAATCAAACCCAATTTTAAAGGTGTTATGAACCTCCAAATCACACATATGATATACCAAAATGATCAGGAGAACATTATCTACAACATACAATCATCAAAACACATAAACAACTTCAAAATCAAAAAGTCCTAATTTAATCTTAATGACTTCGAATTAAAAACCTTAAATCCCTCCTCACCTGTAAATCTCCTGATGTTTTTGATGCTAGAATCAGATTCTACTCCTCAAAACCTTCGATTTGGATACTTGAACGCTGAAATCTGAGTCCGATAACGCTTCCAAATCTTCGTTTGAATCTCAAGAACACGAAGAACACTCTCTCACTAAACCCGTGTTTTACTGAGATTATGATTTCCCCGATGAATTAAAGTGCGGTTAAGGCTATTTATAGTTATGAAAAATTAATACCCCTTTGGATCATATACGACACGAAAATACAATGTTTAATAGCTTTATATTAATAACATAGGTCCAATCGGCACCGGTTTTCGAGATAACTATCAAAACGGGGCTTTTTAATCAGTCATTAGTATGCGGGTCCCATTGCAATTATTACAAGATAAGGATGACTTAAAATATCTAGTTTCACGTTTATCGAGACAAACAGATAATTATCGAATACCGAAAAACTCCGCCGGACCGGCTCCGGAACAAACCGTACTCCGGATCGAAAAAGTCAAAACATGAAAAGTGTCCGGAATACTCAAATTAGGCTAAAGGTGAATTTTGTTGAAATTTTCGGGAAGTAAAATCTCGGTACCGTTACAGGTTGACGGTTTTCGAAAAATTAAAATAATTAATAATTAAATATAATATACGTAATTAAATCCATAAATCAAATATAAAATCATACGACAACACATAAATCGATATGAAAATATCTAAATAAACTATATTTCGTACTGAACATATAAAAATTGATATTCCTCCAATTTAATCAAAAATGCATAACTAAATTAATAAAACAGGAACCAATTAATTCACAGAAATTCACATAAAATTTATATAATACTCATTAATCATCCAAATAATTACACGGATAATCCCAGATGTTACAGTTTTAACCTCCGCCAAAGGACAAGAAGGCCCATGCTGATTTAGAAGTTGCACTGAGTAAGATGATACAAGGGACTACTGGAGCTTTTGCTAATATGGAGACCAAATTTGAAAAGGTTGAGTCAAGGCTTGATCATATGGCTTCATCACAAAAGATGTTGGAAGTTCAAATTGGGCAAATTGCTAATACGGTTGGTGTTCGTGTGCAAGGATCTCTCCCTAATCAACCAGATTTGAATGGTAAGGAGCACTGCAGGGCTATCACTTTGAGGAATGGAAGAGAATTTTTTGAAGTCAAGGCTGTCAAGCGTAATGAAAAGGCCCCTTCAAAGAAAGACGAGCTAGTTGAATCTGAAGCTAAAACTTTTAAAAAGGCAAATGATAAGCAGAAAGAAGATGAAATTGCACCAAAAGTACGTACGGGTGAAACCATATGTTCCTCTAATCCCTTTCTCACAAAGGCTGCATAATAAGAAGTTGGAGAAACAGTATGAAAAATTCTTGCAAACCTCTGGGCAATTGCATATAAATAATCCTTTTACCGATGCTTTGGCACAAATGCCATTATATGCCAAATTTCTGAACGAGATGTTGTCTAGAAAGCGGAAACTTGAAGATGTGGAAACCATTACTCTCAATGCGGAGTGTAGTGCGGTTTTCAAAAATCAATTCGGCAAAAGTTAAAATATCCCGGAAGCTTTTCATTGCCATGCACTATTGGAAAGATGGAGAATGGTAAAGCCTTATGTGATTTGGGGGCTAGTGGAAGTTTGATGCCATGCTCTATTTGCAAGAGGCAAATTTTTGCAAATCTAAAAATATTATCTAAAATACTAGAACTCGGAATCTTTCATTTAGATGTAATACCATTCATAAAAAATGTGCGGAACTCAATATATAATACTTTCAAAATTTCGACTAACGATAGAGTGATATTTTTGATAGAAATTTTTCTAGTGAGTGTCTCATTTGAGTCAATTTGGGAATCAGTGACTTAATTGATACATTTGGACGAAGCGAGTACCCTACTTGATATTTATCCCTTGGTCTTGGAGAGCTCAAAAAGACAAGAATTTCACTTCAGTTGGCAGATCGTACAATCAAGCTTCCTTTGGGATTCATATAGGATGCACGCTTGTCTCAAACCATAGCAAGCTACTGGGGAGGTAATCATTTTCAATTTTTTATATATCAATATCAAAGGTGATTAAAATATATGGCACTAGATTTTGATAGGGCACTTTTGAATGTACTCGGTAATAGTATTAGATCAGTATCCTAAAAGTATGAGTTATTGAAGAATTATTATGGTTTGATCATTGATGTATAATGAAATGACAACAAGCTCACCCTGCCTCTTGGTCTTGATTGTTATTTTATGAATTCTTTCCTTTTGAGGTTCAAAACCATAGATTTCGATAATCTTTTGAAGTGTGATACTGTGCTCTTAATTTATATGTATTAAAGAATGGTCAGCAATCAAGTGTGTAATTATTCCATACACTAGATTTCTAGTTCTAGTTGTAAAATTGAGTAATGTATATGAAGCACAAGACTCATCGCTACCTTTCATGTACTAGCTTAGTTTTCTTTGTTTATTTATGGCTTGTGATTTGTCTTTTATGTTTCTGTTTGAATTGGTAAATAATTAATTCAACCATATTTATCCCATCAGCAACAAAATACATGATATCATAAATTATAACTCAATCCCATACCACTTTTACGCTATTTCTAATTTCAACCCCATACCTTTCTCCAACCAAACAGCATCTAAGTACTACACTATTAATGAATATGGAAAGTTGAACTATATTGCATAAGAAAATCCGCTTGAAGCTTAGTTATGGGTTTCATTTGACTTAGATTTATGAAGCATGCACATTTTTGTTATGTTTTTTTATTTTAATCACAACCGATGTTGGCCCGCATATATATATATATATTTTATTATCATTTAATATTACACACTATCCCTAATTTCGCTCACATACTTGTCAGTGACATACCAAGCCTCCTTGAAGCATTCTCTTAATTCTTATGGTTTTCTATCTTGTTACCCTCAAAATAAAATAACAGGATAAGTAAACATACAACTCCCAAAACTACCACTTAATGAGAGAAGGGGTAGGAATTGATTGGTGGAAAGCTGTAGTGACATATCATTACCTTTCCCAATTAGTCAAAGAACTTCAGGGAACTATTACTACAAATTAAGAAGAGCTCTCAAGGTGTTTGTCATCGGTTTCACTGTACCTATTTTTTATATAATAAAGCACACTCATACACCCATATAAATAGAACGCGGGGATATCACCTGACCTATAAATCATTGGTCAATTCATTATACTTGTTATAGCTAGAAATGATTAAATCCTACTCCCTTTAATATTCGTTCTCCACAGATACAAGAATATGTAGAGGCTAGAACATTGTGTAACTTCTGCGCACAACTGGGAGCCTTTTGATGCTTGATGAGATTAATCCACGCACTATATCTATTAAGCTGTGATCCATTATCTATTAAGTGATCCATATGTTGAGTGTTCTTGATTACATACCCGGTCATTAAATTTGTTTCTAGGCGGCTGGGATTTTTATGCTTATAACCTATGGTCTTTTAATTAATCTGATGCATCATTTCGTGTTTATATGTGTTGCCAACTAAAAGTTGAATACTTTAATGGCCTACTGTGAATAACATATTTTGCTAAATATGAAATTTGTTTGTAGTGTCATTTGTAAGTGCAATTTAGTATTTGTTTTTATAGCTGTCACATTGTTAAATCAATATTTGATCCTTTTAATTATGCATCAAACAAATTTAATGACCAAAAAGATTGGTATTTATCTATTAGCATAGCTTTTAATTTTATTTCCTTTTAAAATTCCTTTGGATTGGGTACTAAATATATGTAAAGAGGCTTGTGTGCTATTATTACACCACCGCATGTGAGAGTGTATTTGAACATATTTCATTTTATTTTCTAAAAAATGTCAATATTCCCGAAAACATTGGCTAAAGGGGGAAATAGATTTGAGAGGTAAAATTAGTTTAACTAATATACTTTTTGAAAATTAATTTTTAAGGTTCCACTGCCGAAAATAAAATGATAAATTTCTTCAGTTCCGTAAAATGTGTATCAATATTTTTATTCATGAATATCAAATAATCTTTATTATTTCAAAAAAGTGGGGACATATATAGTTTATATGTATAAAATTTGAACATCAATATGTTATTAATATAGATATATAAGTATACTACACATTTGGATTTGAATATATGGAAATTTTAGCATAAATTATACCTATTCAAATAGTTTGTTTGAATAAAATATATAAAGCATAAAAATTGTAAAATATAATTATGCGACACACAATAAATAGCAAAATAATAGAATGAAGAAAAATTGTTGTTCACCGGAGAGGATTGGATTAAGAGATTAAACAAGATGTTAGGAGATTGCCAATCAAATTTTAAAGCACGGAGTGGACGAGGCTAGCAGAACCGGACATATGACAATGCACGAACCCAGGGTGCAGGACATGATAGGAGTTTTGTATGGTGTTTCAACTGCAATTAGTTATGAAACATAAGGAGAGACTGGTGGCGAAAGGGTATGTTCAAAAACAAGGTATAGATTCTGAGGAGGTTTTTGCACCAGTTACACGGATCGAAACAGTGAGACTATTATTGGCTTTAGAAGCAAAAAATAGCTGGGAGGTTCATTACCTTGATGTGAAATCAGCTTGCTTGAATGGTGATCTTCAGGAAGATGTATAATTAACGCAACCAGAAGGATTTGTCGAACAAGGAAAGGAGCATCTAGTGTACAAGCTAATAAAGGCTTTGTCTGGATTTCGTCAATCACCACAAGCCTGGTATGCAAAATTGCCATAAGTGGCCTGATGCAATGGTTATTGGAAAGTGTTACAAGCATTTCATTGCGGTAGGTAAAAAATTTCTATGATATTGTAACACTGCTGATTTGTTGTTACAATAGCTATAAAGCTAGTGTTGTACTGGAGTGACGGTGTTGCACAACATGTAACACTAGCACCGCAGTTACAATAGTTAATTTTTCAATTTTCAAATTGATAAAGTGAATATATTTTTATAAACTAGAATTAGAATTATATTTTATATTATTTATAACTATAAAATGTTTTATAAATATTACAAAAAAATTTCAAAATTTATTATCTTTCCTTTCAGAAATAATTAGTATTATATTTAAATAAAATAAGACATTCAATATATAAAAAATTGTAAAAAAAAGTTTTATAAAAAAATTAAAAAGAAAATACAGCGCTGTTATCGAGGTTAAATGTTTCCCCCTAAACTAAAACACTTAATTTTATTTCCCCCCTTAACCAAAAACACTCTCGATCGACCTCACCCACTCTGGTCTCCAAACACCACGACCTCACATCACCCACTCTCCTATCCCGTCTCTCTTCACTTCCTCCCTCTCTAGTCTCTCTTCACGCTCACTCTTCAATCTCCCTCTTTTGTCTTTCACTCTCACCTAGTCTCTCCCTCAATAGCTCCGATTAGGGTTCAAACATTAGCTCTCCCTCACTAGCTTCATATATTGTCTCCGAATGGTAATTGAATACACAAGCACACACAATTTCTTCAATTAGGGTTACTAACTTTCGAATTTTCTCAATTTGCATGCTGGTTAGGGTTTCATAATTGGGGCTTTTGTTTATAAGGTAAATACAGACATTAATGGGGCTTTTGACTCTTTTAGTTTCTATAAACTGTTGTATTTAAGCTCTTTTACTTTTTATTTCAGGCGATTTAAAGTTGTTGAGTTTTAAAGCCGTTTTAAGGTATTTTCTCTGTAATTTTATGGGTATATGTTTGATTTTATGTGAGATTTATTTTTGTGTGTTATTTAGTTATTTGGATGTATTTTCATGTATGCTGTATATGAATCTGATTTTTTTTGTCTAATTTAGTTTTTTGAATGACTCTTGCTATTTATGTATTTGATTTTTTTTGTTTTGTTTTAAATTGTTGAGGAGCTTAGAATCTGATTTTAAATTTTTTTGTTAAATGTTGAGGAGATTTTCTACAGGTGTGGTGGGGTACAAATACAGGGTAGTAGAGAAGTGATTATATAAAGTTCCATGAAGTTGAGTTTCATAAAGTGATTTTATGGGTCTGGTGGGGTACAGATAAAGGGTATTAATATGAGTTTCCTTTTGTTTTTAGCTTTGTACTTTCATGTTTTATAAATGTGGATTCCAGATTGTCTTGTGTTTGATTAGTAACTATCTTTCAGGCGATTTAAAGCTATTGAGGATCTAAGTTGTTGAGGTTTGAAGTGATTAAAGTCGAGTAAAGTTTAAAGCTGTTGAAAATTGAATTGAAGGTACTTTTTTCGAATTTTATGTGTATTTGTTTGATTTTATGCATAGGTTTGAAATTCTGGTGATGTATATGCTTTCATGATTGATTTTATGTGTTGTTGATTTATTTTTGATATATTTTTATATATGTACATGCAACATCTACATGTGATGGTGATATCTTCTCTGGCTTGTAAATTTCCCCTTATAAATTAGACTTTGTTGTTGACATGGAGGTGTGGCTTGTTTTGCTTAATATAATTGTAATTCAGAGTATATATTATGTGTTGTTGATTTTTTTTGTGAATCTATTTTTCAAGTATGTATTACTTTCAGCTTCGTGGCATGATAATCTATCATTTTGTATGCTAATAACTTTGGTTGTTTTGTTAATTGAGCTCGTGAAGTGTGATTCATTGTTAATTGGCGTTTTTCTCCGTTTGATAGACCTGTAGACTTTAGACTATTCTGGTGAGGTATAGCATGTTTCTAGCTACTTATTATCCCTCTAGTTCTATTAGTATAAATTAAAACCTCTTATACTATTTTCTTAAAAACAGTACCTTACTTTTGTACAAGTTCAGATAAAAACATAAAATTCAAGGCGTAAAATAGCAAGTAACTAAGTACGAATGTCAATTAGTATAAGTGATTTTAAATAATATATAAGTATGGTATTAATTTCAGCTTTGTAGGTGCATTCTTCGAATCTCTGAGGACCTAGGTTCACGATGGAATATGTTAATGATTATAACTGGATAGGACTTCCAAGATACAGTAGCGAATATAAAGAAGCGATAAAAGCATTTGTGGATAAGGCATTTCCTCTTTTTGCCGTAGGTAATGAAATGAAATGCCCCTGCAGAGATTGTGATGATCGTAAGTGGAGTCATCAAGATGTAATTTATGGTCATCTCATCTGCATAGGACCTTCCCTGTCACAAGTGCAATTGATTTGTAAGGTTTAAGAAGTCAAAGTAGGAAATAGTACGGAATCTAAGGACTGTGAAGCGGGGGCTGGTTTCGGGGATAACTTACACCACCGATCATGGTGAGCAACAACGAATTGCTCAGAGAGTTGCATTATCTAAGGAGACAATCCTGAGACTGTCAAGAACTCAAAGATCGAGTAGGGCAAATCGAGTCTTCCTTACCAAGAACACTTCGTTCTGGGAAGCAACCTCTTGAAGAAGGAAGTTTGTTAAGCTGTCATGACGGGAGAGGACACGTAATTACTCCGCGTTACTTGTTTGCATCTGACGGTCAGATTACGGTTGGAGGAGATGATAGGCGATTGAAAAATACCAGGGACAACAGAAGGCCTCCTCATTAAGAAGATAGGCCACCATTGATAGTCACCGGAAGATCCACAAGAATGGTGGACTCCTTGGCGGATCAACTCGAGGGCAGAGTTAACAAGGCAGATCTACTCACCATAATCAGAGAACTAGATGATAGGCCCGAGGAGGTTAGAACTACATCAAGAACCGCACCCACATGGCGAGGCGACTATTAGATAGGGCCACCACATGGTCAAGATCCAAGAAGCTATGAAAAATCGACGGGCCCAGATTCTCAGGGCTTCGGTGGCAGGACTGATCGGGACCCAGAACACAACTCGACAACAGGTTCCACTTTCTTCCCGTCTTATATATTAATGTGGTTAAAATTTCATACTCTGTTTCGGTCACCTATGTTAATGTTGGTTATTGTTATGATGAATTATTTTAATAGATATTTTTCGATGGATACTTAAAACCTTTTGAAAACAAAGTGATTATGACATATTGCCTATCATATTTTTTTACTAGAGTTTGGTTTGATTTAAGCAATGTCATTATTTTAAGAAAATAAATATAACCCCAGTTTTTAATCATTTCTCATCAACTCTACAAAGAAAATATGGGGAAGACAAATGGATATTTGTTCCTAAAAGTGTAAGTATATATACATGAAAGTTTGTAATTTTTTTTTACCATTTTGACCTTTATAGATCATTTTATATGTTGTATTGCTGTGTGCATATACATTAAAGAATTTGGTATGTGAGTTAAACATTAAAGAATTTGGTATGTGAGTTAAACAAAAAAAATCTATCTTAAATTAACTTAAAGATATTTAAAATATATATTTGTTGTTAGGATTTCAGAGAAAAAATCAATGTGTGCGACAATAAAATTGTGAGCTAGCTGCAAATTTTTTCAAGATTATATATCATATCTAGTAAATTGTGCAGCGTCATTTACCACTTGTACATAACCTATTTCCTCGTTTTCAAACCCCTCCTCCCTTCCACCAGAGGACCACCTTAGGAAAAATAAACATACTAGATTAGTCACAAGATTAAACAAAGCAAACTGAGTTTGTACATGAAAATAAAGGAAGCAATGGGTCTTGCCCTTCAAAAACTCATAAAACAAGATCTGAATCAGTCTTCCTTACAAAGAACACGTCGTTCTGGGAAGCAACCTCTTGAAGAAGGAAGTCGTTGTCGTGACGGTAGAGGACACGTAAATACTCCGCGTAACTTGTTTTCATCTGACGGTCAGATTACGGTTGGAGGAGATGATAGGCGATTGGAAAATACCAGGGACAACCGAAGGCCTCCTCATCAAAAAGATAGTCCACCATTGATACTCACCGAAAGATCCACAAGAACGATGGACTCCCTGTCGGATCGACTCGATGGCAGAGTTAGCAAGGCAGATCTACTTGCCATTAGCAGAGAATGAGATAATAGGCCCGAGGAGGCTAGAACTACATCAAGAACCGCGCCCACATGGCGACGCGACTATGAGATAGGGCCATCACATGGTCAAGATCCAAGAAGCCATAAAAAATCGACATGCCGAGATTCTCAGGGCTTCGGTGGGAGGACTGATAGGGACCCAATCTTGATCGAGGAGCGACGAAGTTTCGGAAACACTCGCGAGCAAGAGAGGCCTCAGACCCAGAACACAACTGGACAACAGGTTCAAATTTCTTCCCGTCTTATATGTTAATGTGGTTAAAATTTCATACTCTGTTTCGGTCACCTATGTTGAAGTTAGTTATTGTTATGATGAATTATGTTAATACATATTTTTTATGGATACTTAAAACCTGTTCATAATATTTTTTATTGGAGTTTGATTTGATTTAACCAATGTCATTATTTCTAAAAAATAAATATAACCCCACTTTTTAATCAATTCTCATCAACTCTAGAAAGAAAATACGGGGAAGACAAATGGACATTTGTCCCTAAAAGTGTAAGTATATATACATACATAAAATTTGTATTTTTTTACCTTTTTGACCTATATAGATCATTTTATCAGTTGTATTGTTGTGTGCATATAGTTCCTGTTTTATTCAACAAGAGACCCGACAAGAGTTGTAGGCTTAGATAACTAATTAATTATAAATTAATTAAACAGTATAAATGTTACAACATTAAGATAAAACCTCTCATAACATATAATATTTTTAACAGTCTTGAATGTTTTGTACCTAAATGCATAGTTATTATAAATCTCTTATAATGAGCTAGAAAAAACTCATGGTCTATAAAATATGAAAAAAACATGTGTTTGCGTGCATAAATCACATTTTTAACATCAAAATATTAATTTTAAGTATAAAAAACACTTCAAAAATATACTGTAAATATATAAATATAAAATAATAGAACTTACATCAATATTGTAAGGGAGTAGTAAAAAAATATTACAAAAGTTCATGTTTATTGATGTATAACAGAGCATGTTAATTAAAATTGAGATTTTCATCAATTGAGTGTTTATATCATATACCAATATATATATATATATATATATATATATATATATATATATATATATATATATATATATATATATATATATATATAGAGTTAAGTTCCATGGAGTACACAAAAATATTGGAGTATTCGAGTACAAGTCTTAATTGTTTAGTTTAATCATAAATAATATATTTGATTATGCAAATTTATATGCAATCTATCATTTATAAGTTGTCTTGCACATAATTGTCTATCAATCGTTAATATCTTTCAACTTTAACAAGTATTAACATTATTGTTCTGCTTATTAGTTATATTGCAGAACATAAAGTCCTGTAATTTATAAAAGTCATTATTCTACCTTTTGATTACAATGTGTATGTTGTAGATTATAATGTGCAGGTTATTAAATGTTTACGAATATTATTGAACAAAAAAAATTGAAATTTAGATGAATAGACTACATTTTATCCAACTTTGTACTCCAATACTCCGATATTTTGTGTACTTCATAGAACTTTATACTATATATATATATATATATATATATATATATATATATATATATATATATATATATATCTTTTCCTAATGAAAAGCATAAATATTTTCATAAATAAATCCATCAATTTAATTTCCTATTTAACAAGAGAATTTACTAATTAAATTAAAAATGAATAGCTAGTACAACATATTAACTGCAATAAAAGATATTGATGATGGAGGCATTTAAGTCATGTTGGAGAAATTTCTTCATTGTTTAGAATAATTCTTTCACATATACTGAAATAAGATGAAATTCAAATTATTTTTGCAATATAAAATTTCAAGGACTAATTTAAAAATACAATGATATATGCAATATATAATTTTAAGAAAAGATCGAACCATAAGAAAAAAATAAAAGACGATTGAAGTGTGTCATGATAAGACTTTCATGTAATTAAATCATGACCACTTTATGCTTTATCAAAAACTTTATATCATGGATTCAGACTCAATAATCACAACCCAACATTCCATTAACCCCAAATATGTACAAAGAAAAACAAATCCAAAATAAGATATAAATATAGGGTCGCCCTCAAGAGAGAACCACTCCTTAAAATAGAACCATAGAACCACTAGGGTTCTACTGCAGAACCCAAAATTTTAAATAGATTTTTAGGATCTAAATCTAAAATACATATTTTTTTTCATGTTTTTTCATCGTTGTGTGTGTTCAAAAATAATTTAAAAATATAATCCATAGATATTGACATTTTTTTTGTGAAGTTCTGCTGCAGAACCCCAACTAATACTTAAGTTCTGCCGCAGAACCCTTACTTAATAAGGTAAGGGTTCTATGGTTCTCTCTCTAATGGTTCTCTCTGGATATATGATAAATCTTATTAAATATGCATGAATCAAGCACAAATCGTCAAATATATGATATATCAAGAACATCATAACAATGATTGTTGTGGATAGTGGTGTTATTCTCCCTCTGTCCTAATAGGTTCTTTATCTTCTTTTTTGACACGCATTTTGACACTCCTATAGTTTCATAATAATTTTAAAAAAAATTTGAATAAAAATTTGACCTTTAAATTTTTATCAAAACAATTAGTCAACTATACTTTATAGGAGACTCAAAATGCATGCAAATAGTGAACGTAAACAATCACAAGGCATGGAGGGAGTGGTGTTTATACTAAAAAGATGATAATAAAGACTTTATTGGAAACTTCATATATTAGATCGAAACTCAAAAATCATAACCAACATTCAATTAAACCAATATATGTACAAATAAAAATGAATCCAAAATAAGAAGTAAATATATGACAATTACAAATTAGGCATGAATTAATCGGGAACAAATCATCAGATTTATGATATATGGAGAACATCATAAAAATGATTGTTGTGGACCGTGGCGATATAGTGTTTACACTAAAAAAAAGATAAATTTAGGCTTAATTGGAAAATTTTATCTTAGACTGAAATCCAAAAATAAAACCACCCATTGGATTAAATCCACATATGTAAAATTAAAAATAAATCCAAAATAAAAATTAAATATATGGCAATGGCTTACCTATTAGGTGTGGATCAGGCACAAATCGTCAGATATATGATATATTGAAAAGATCATTCAGAATGATTGTTTTGGATGGTGGTGATTGTTGGATATTAATCTTAAACTAGTTTAGTTGGTTATGTTTTTATTTGTTAGCTGGTTTGGAGGTTTAGTCGTGATCTTAGCAGAGTGTTTTTAGGAGCTGTTTGAATAAGCAATAGAGCATTAGAGTTTGTCCAGGAGTCTAGGAGTTTAGTCGTTTATCAGTTAGTTTATTTGTAGTCATCTTATGTTTTGGCAAGTCATTATATATTGACTTTGCAGTACCAAATAATAGCAGAAGCAATGAACTTCAGTTTATCTCTTAAGCATATAATTACAAATGGATGTTCTGTTCCAGTGTTTATTCTTTAGTCTGTAATCTAGTATACCAGCAGTGTGCATATTGAATCATCTACGGCTATTGAATACAACACTTGGTATCAGAGCCAGGTTCATTGTATGCCTAAATATCAATCCAAACACACAAACGTAACCATGGAAACGATCAAGACAAAGGAAAGTTCTGTGGGTTTAAGCTACCCGATGCTGACGAGAAACAACTACACAACGTGGTCTCTGAAAATGAAAGTGTTCATGAAGGCGCAAGGAGTTTGGGGTGCGATCGAGCAGAAGGATCCTAAGATAACCGTAGATGATAAAACGGTCCAGATGGCCCTTGCAGCAATATATCAGGGCGTGCCTGAAGATGTGTTGCTGACCATTGCAGAGAAAGAAACCGCTAAGGAGGCGTGGGAGGCGATTAAAACGATGTGTATGGGTGTAGAACGAGTAAAAGAAGCAAAAGTGCAAGCGTTGAAGGGAGAATTCGAGTCCCTAATCATGAATGAAACAGAAAAGATTGAAGATTTTTGTATGAAGTTGAGCGGGATTGTGACTAATATCCGGGTCCTTGGAGAAACAATGGAAGAATCGAGTGTTGTGAGGAAAATTTTACGTGCAGTTCCGGATAAATTTCTTCAAACAGCTTCAAACATAGAGCAATTTGGAAACGTCAATGTGATGACAGTTGAAGAGGTAGTAGGCCGTCTCAAGGCTCACGAGTTAAGGATGAAGGGCAGGAACGAGAGCGCAAGTGGACAACTTCTCTTGGCATCTCAGAATCAAAGAGCTAGAGGTGGTTCTTTCCGTGACAAGAGTAGGATAAAGTGTTACAACTGTAACATCATGGGTCACTATGCTTCAGAGTGTAGTAAACCACGACGAGAACGAGAGAAGAGACAAGAAGTGAACCTCGCACAAATCGAGGATGATGAACCAGCTTTGTTATAAATGTAAGTGACGTGCCAGACGGGCAAATAAGGAGTGCCATACGGGCAAGGAAGCAATGTGCCAGACGGGCAAATAAAAGATGCCAGACGGGTAAATAACTATATTGCCAGAAGGGCAATGAAGTGAATTTGTCAGACGGACACACAAAAGGCCATACGGGCTCAGTTGATAGCCATACGGGCTAAGTTCAAAGCCAAACGGGTTGATGACAAGTTTAAGATTAAGGGGGTGATTGTTGGATATTAATCTTAAACTAGTTTAGTTGGTTATGTTTTTATTTGTTAGCTGGTTTGGAGGTTTAGTCGTGATCTTAGCAGAGTGTTTTTAGGAGCTGTTTGAATAAGCAATAGAGCATTAGAGTTTGTCCAGGAGTCTAGGAGTTTAGTCGTTTATCAGTTAGTTTATTTGTAGTCATCTTATGTTTTGGCAAGTCATTATATATTGACTTTGCAGTACCAAATAATAGCAGAAGCAATGAACTTCAGTTTATCTCTTAAGCATATAATTACAAATGGATGTTCTGTTCCAGTGTTTATTCTTTAGTCTGTAATCTAGTATACCAGCAGTGTGCATATTGAATCATCTACGGCTATTGAATCCAACAGTGATGTGGTGATTACCCTAAAAATGATAAATTAGTAAGAGACACTGATATGAGAGGAGGGGTGAAACGAGGATTTGGAATCCACATGGCCTGGGAGACAGAACGGAAACGGCGGAGTAGGGGCGGTTTTAATTGTGCACGCGGTGAAGAATAGAGACAACATAGGTTTTTATCGATTTAGTTTGGTGGAGAAGCATAGCTGCACTGTAGAATTAGGTTTTAAATTTTTGGGCTACCTGGGCTGAAACTATATTGGGCCAGCAATGATATATAAAAATTTTTTAAAATATTTTTTTGGTCGGGCAGCAGCCTCCCCTAGCCATGGGCTAGTTCCGTCCCTGTACGTAAGATAATGTATGAACGAGAGGCTGATGCGGAAGGTGGAATTTTATAAAGATAGAATAAGGAGATGAAGGGATGATTGTATGAAGTGATGAATGTAAAATGATTTTTTATTTTCATAAGAGATTGAAACGTGGAATCATTTACTTTTCAAGCTCTTATCAAAATAAAAAAGCACTCTACATTAATCCTTGCTAGCCCAATATAGTTTCAGCCCAGGTAGTCCGAAAATTCAAAACCTAATTCTGTAGTGCAGCTATGCTTCTCGAGCAAACTAAACGTATAAACACCTATGTTGTCTCTATTCTTCACAGCCTGCACAATTAAAACGGCCGCTAATCCGCCGTTGCCGCTCTGTCTCTCAACTGGATTCCAAATACTAGTTCCGCCGGTGGATCAGTCTCTCTTCTTAATTTATCATTTTTAGTGTAATCACTACATCACCACCATCCACAACAATAATTTTGTTGATCTGTTCAATATATCATATATGTGATGATTTGTGCCCGTTGCAGCCTAATGGGTAAGCCATTGCCATAATTTATTTATTTTTGGATTTATTTTTAATTTTACATATTTGGATTTAATCCAATGATGAGTTTTATTTTTGAATTTCAATCTAAGATATAAATTTTCAAATTAAGCCTAAATTTATTTTGTTTTAGTGTAAACATTATATCACCACCGTCCACAACAATAATTTTTATGATGTTCTCGATATATCATAAATCTGACCATTTGTGACCGATAAATTCATGCCTAATCTGTAAGTCATTACCATATATTTACTTCTTATTTTTGATTTATTTTTATTTGTACATATATTGATTTAATTGAATGTTGGATTATGATTTTTGAGTTCCATCTAAGATATGAATTTTCCAATAAAGTCTTAATTATCATCTTTTTCCAATAAAGTCTTAATTATCATCTTTTTAGTATAAACACTACTCTCTCCGTATCATTTGATTGTTTACGTTGTTTGTCTCCCATAAATATAGTTCTATAACTTTTTTTCATAAAAGTTTAAACGTTAAACTTTTATTTAGGAAAAAAATTTGGAAATTATTATGAAACTATAGGAGTATTAAAATGCGTGCCAAAAATTAACATAATTAACCGGTTAGGACATAGGGAATATAACACCCCTATCCACAAGAATCATTGTTATCATGTTCTTGATATATCATATATTTGACGATTTATACTTGATTCATGCATAATCAATAAGCCATTATAATATATTTATATCTTATTTTGGATTTCTTCTTCTTTGTACATACATCGAGTTAATGGAATGTTGGGTTGTGATTTTTGAGTCCCAATATATGATATAAATTTTTCAATAAAGCATAAAATAATCATGATATAATTACATGAAAGTCCTATCATGACACACTTTAATTATCTTTTATTTTTTTTGTTATTGTTCGGTCTTTTATAAAAATTATATATGGCATATATCTTTGTATATTAAAATTAGTACTTGACACTTTTTATTGCAAAAATAATTTGATGTTCATTTTATATCAGTATATGTGAAAGAATTATTCTAAACAATGAAGAAATTGCTCCAACATGACTACAAATGCCTCTTTCATCATGTGCTAAGCAGGTAATATCTTTTATTGTAGTTAATATGTTGTACTAGTTATTTATTTTTAATTTAATTAGTAAATTCTCTTGTTAAAATTTTATCATAGGATTTTAAATTGATGGATATATTTGTGAAAATATTTATGCTTTTCATTTGGAAAATAAATATATATATTTAGTATATGATTATAACACTCAATTGATGAAATTTTTAATTTTAATTAACATGTTCTGTTCGGAAATAAATACAAAAAAATAACATAAATTTTTGTAATTTTTTCATACTTTTCCCTTACAATATTGATTTAAGTTCTATTATTTTATATTTATATATTTACACTATATTTTTTAAGTGTTTTGTATACTTTAAATTAATATTATGAGTTAAAAAATGTGACATTATGCACGCAAACACATGTTCTTTTCATATTTTAACAACCATGAGTTTTTCTACCTAATTATAAGAGATTTATAATTACTATGCATTTAGGTGCAAAAAATTCATGACTTTTAAAAATATTATTTGTTAAGGGAGGTTGTACCTTAAGGTTGTAACATTTATATTGTTCAATTAACATTATAGTTCATTATATATATATATGTGTGTATGTCTATATGTATATATATAGAGAGAGAGTCGATTTTTTGTATTATATTTATTCACAACAGTCCAAGTCTATTTTATTTCATCATTTAACGACATATTTGATAATATAATATTTACTAGCATAAAATTATATGTAAACTCTTTGGATGTAAGCAAACAATCTGGTCAATTCTGGTGAGTTTTATGGGAAAATAAAATAAAACCAACAATATCACCAAAATCATTATAAAGTCCCAAAAAAATCCAAAATCACCATTTTATAAAAAATCTAAAAAGTCTATTAATATTTAAATATTATCATAATTTAATAAATTCTCAATGATCTCAATTAATATATTGTCAGATTTTAATGGATATTAAATAATCTCAATATGTCATAAATATTAATAGATTTCTTAATAATCTCAATTGAATGTCATCTCGTTTTTAAGTAGATTTTTAAATACTAATTGTATACCACACGATTTTATTATGATAATTTAAAATCTTTGTTGAATATCTCAAAATTCCAATGTGTTTTTAAAATCCGAACTGAATATATTTTCTTAGAGAAATAAATAAATAATGAAAAATCTAGATATAATGTGCTCCATATAAGGAGAGATACATGCCCTATTATAATGTTTGATAATATCTACTTGATCTCATATACCAAAATCTAAAAGATGATGTGAAAAAATTTATATTTTTCTTTTTGAAAAATTAGTATTACTTTGGTTAATTTGTCCAATAGATATCAAAATGAGAATCGGGATACATAGAAGAATGTGTCAAGATAAAATGGCCAGCCTATCCTAGTAGTCTTATACAAGAACACAGGGTTTGTACTTTGTATCTGTTCTCCTTCATGGCTCGGGATAAACTGTATGTTTTCTTTTCATTTTGTTCTGTTTAGAAGAAAACACGGTGCTTAGTGGCCAAAAGAACGGGGAGATGATATCTATTTCATTCATATAGGATGCACGCTTGTCTTAAACCATAGCAATCTACTAGGGAGGTAATGATTTTCAATTTTTTATATATCAATATCAAAGGTGATTAAAATATATGGCACTAGATTTTAATAGGGCACTGACTGATTTTGAATGGACTGGGTGATAGTTTTAGATCAGTATCCTAAAAGTATGAGTTTTTGAAGAATTATTGTGGTTTGATCATTGATGTATAATGAAATGACAACAAGCTCACCCTGCCTCTTGGTCTTGGTTGTTATTTCATGAATTCTTTCCTATTGAGGTTCAAAAACGTAGATTTTGATAATCTTTGATGTGATACTGTGCTCTTAGTTTATTTGTATTAAAGAATGGTCAGCAATCAAGGGTGTAATTATTCCATACACTAGATTTTTAGCTCTAGTTGTAAAACTGAGTAATATATATGAAACACAAGACTCATCGCTGCCTTTCATGTACTAGTTTAGTTTTCTTTGTTTATATATGGCTTGTGATTTATCTTTTATGTTTCTGTTTAAAGTTGTAAATAATTAATTCAACCATATTTATTCCACCACCCAACAAAATCCATGATATCAGAAATTATAACTCAACCCCATACCACTATTGTGCTATTTCTGATTCCAACCCCATGCCTTTCTCCAACCAAACAGCATTAAGTACTACAATATTAATGAATATGAAAAGTTGAACTATATTGGAGAACAAAACCCTCTTGAAGCTTAGTTATGAGTTTCATTTCACTTAGATTTATGAAGCATGCACATTTTATTATGTTTTTTATTTTAATCACAACCGATGTTGGCCCACATATATATATTTTATTATCATCTAATATTACACACTATCCCTAATTTCACTCACATACTTGTCACTGAAAA
The DNA here is from genome assembly GCF_001625215.2 of Daucus carota subsp. sativus. NCBI lineage: Eukaryota > Viridiplantae > Streptophyta > Magnoliopsida > Apiales > Apiaceae > Daucus > Daucus carota. The sequence goes on from NC_030388.2 coordinate 6,331,689, forward strand.
GCCTCCTTGAAGCATTCTCTTAATTCTTATCGTTTTCTATCTTGTTACCCTCAAAATAAAATTACAGGATATCTATTAGCATAGCCTTTAATTTTTTTTCCTTCTAAATTTCTTTGGATTGCCTACTCATTCCATCACCTCAAATGTTTACATTGGGGACGTGGATAAGTTATGAAACTATGTTTTATATGCGTCTTGAAATACGTGTTGAGCAATATAACAAAGTGTAAAGAATTGAGAGGGAAGAGAGAGTAGTAAATATATATATAAATCATGCTTTGATATCTAGTACTTGTAATTTTCATTTTTCACCTGCTATAATATAAAAAAAGTGTAAAGAATTGAGAGGGAAGAAATTTTTTCCAATAATACTTGTCCACTTGTAGTTTCCAATGCAAATATATTGACATTATTCCAAAATTACCCTTCTTGAAAGCTGTACAATAATTAATGACGGTTAAATAAGAGTCACAATTATGCATTTATTAGTGGTACATGCGAGAAAATATTATCTAATTAATGTTTCTTTAATATGCATAAATTTTCAAAAGGGACTTGTATTGTGGGACGGACGTAGTAATATATTAAGATGTTATTTAAACACCTTATGTTGGTTTGCGTGTAAAAATATGAAACGGCTACATATGTTTCACAAAAATAAAAATATAAACAGATTCCGGTCATTGTTGATGAGGTGTAGACTCCAACAAAACTAAGCATTCAGTGTTGCACATAAATCAAGAAAGGCCATTAAACTAGTAAAGGAATATCACTGAACTGCATGAAGCAAAATCGATTACTCCTTTTACGACAATCGAGGCATCGTCTTCTCCTCTTCTCCATCTTCTTTCTAATGTTTTTACGTTTCTCAATAAATATTTAAGCCTTCTATTTACCTCTTCTTCTTGTTTCTTTATTTTGTCTTTTAAAAGACTAGTAGTCGGAATTTCAGTGAATCGCAGGAATCGACAAACTGAATGCGAATCACATCGACTTGGTATGGAATGGAACCGTGTTCCGGGACGGACGATTTGGTTAGCAATTCTCTAGAACGTCCTCCTTTCTCCTTAACACTCGACCAATCTTTTTATCTTGCGTAACCATATACCTTGACATGCAGCTGCTGTAGCTGCCATGAACTCAGCTTCACAAGATGATAAAGCCACACAACGCTGTTTATGAAATATCCTGCAGGTAAGCTTTCATTTAGATAAAACACCATCCCTCTTGTACTTTTACTGTCATCAACTTCTCCTGCTAAATCACTATCGGAATAACCTGATAACATATTTTATTGCTTCCAGCGGAATACAACAACCCATAACTCAATGTGCCTTTCAAATAGCACATTATACGTTTCACAGCGTTCCAATGCATAACAGTAGGTCTTTACATATAACGCCTAATAATTCCAACAGCATATGCTATATCTGGTCGAGTATGAACCATATAATTCAGTCCTGCACTCTCATATTCACTTTAATCCGCAGCTTTCCCGTTCTCATTCTTGTGTAGGCTTACATTTTGTCGTACCTCATCTTTCCAGTATCTTACTTGCATAAGACATCTGCTTCAACAGTATATACTCTCCGTGCTGAATAACCTCTATGCCAGAAAGTGAGATAAGTTTCCGAGATCAATCATATCAAATTTCTTGCTCATTTCCTCCTTGAACCTTTTGATAAGTGATATGCTTGTTCCCGTGACTAACAAATCAACTACATATACTCCAATTGTCAAACTGTGGCTCCCTCCACGCTTTGTATATAGTGCATGCTTGTATGGACATTGTGTGAAACCCAGGATTTCTAAACACTTGCTTAATTTTGCATACCAGGCTTGTGGTGCCTGACAAAGTCCATACAACGCCTTTATCATCTTGTACACTAGATGCTCCTTTCCATGTTTGACAAACCCTTCTCGTTGCGTTACGTATACATCTTCCTGAAGATCACCATTCAAGAAAGCTGATTTCACATCAAAGTGATCAACCTCCCAACTATTTTTTGCTTCGAAAGCCAATAATAGTCTCACTGTTTCGATCCGTGTAACTGGTGCACAAACCTCATCAAAATCTATACCTTATTTTTGAACATACCCTTTCGCAACCAGTCTCGCCTTATGTTTCACAACTTCTCGTTCAGTATTCTTCTTCAATTTATATACCCACTTCAAGCTTTCAGGTGTTGTTTCTTTCAATATCCTCCATCTCAATTTTCATTGCATCCTTCCAAGGACTCTCTTTAGATGCCAGGTTATATGTATCTGGCTCCTCCACACCTAGAAATAATAATTCCTCTTCAACCTCTATTTTCTTTGTATTACCACAAATATCATTCATTGAGCTGAGACGTTTTGGAGTACTGCTCTTGTCCGACTCTTCAATATTGTCTTCACTTGACTGAGATGATACCGGTGACTGAATAGGAGTTGAAATGAGTATGAGTTCTTTCAATTGTGTCTTCTTCTTTCTCAGTCACACCATTCCAGCCCCATGTCTTTGCTTCCACAAATACCATGTCTCTGCTGACCAAAATCTTTTTCTCTTTAGGGTCATACAATCGATGGGCTTTTGTACCAGGCTCTCTTCCAAAGTACACTACATATTTACTACGATCATCCAATTTTCTCGTTTGAATACTTGGTATCTTCATAAATACACAACACAAAAAAATCCTGATGTGGCTCATACCGGGTTTTAATCCAAACCAAGCTTCATACGGTGTATAGCTTGAAGGAGCTCGTGTGGGTAGCCTGTTAAGTACGTACACGGACTCACTGCTTCACCCCAAAATTCAGGTGGAACCTCCTTGGCCTTCAGGAAACTCCTCGCCATCACCACAATTGTTCTATTTTTCCGCTCCACCATGCCATTTTGTTGAGGGTGGTAGGGATCGGGGTAGTGCCTAACAATCCCACTATCCTCACAAAACGTTGTGAATTGTGAGGAACAAAATTCAACACCTCTGTCAGTACGAAAATTTTTAATCCTCTTAATATGTGCCAAGTTTGCCTCTCGTTTAAAATTTCTATCCGGTCGCCGCCTCTCGTATTCTGCATCATAGTGCCCCAACAAATTGCAGTTAAAACACCTTACAGAACTCCTATCACGTCGTGCACCCTAGGTTCATGCATTGTCATCTGTCTCGTTCTGATAGCCTCGTCCACTCAGTGCTTTAAAATTTGACTGCCAATATCTCCTGACTCCTTGTTTGATCTCTTGATCGAGTCCTCTCGAGTGAGCAACAATTTTTCTTCATTCTATTATTTTGCTATTTATTGTCTGTTGCATGTTTATATTTTACAATTTTTATGCTTTATATATTTATTTAAACAAATATTTGAATAGGTATAATTATGCTAAAATTTCCATATATTGAGATCCAAATGTGTAGTATACTTATATATCTATATTAATAACTTCTTGATGTTCAAATTTTATACAAATAAACTATATACACTACTATAAATTTGTCAATATACATCGGTTTATGGCCGTTGTCTATTGAACATAGCAACCGATGTTGCTGTCGGTGATGTCTATGTGAAAAACAAAAGACATCGGTTTATGGCCGTTGTCTATTAGCCTCTTTTGAGCAAATATGCATGATCACAGTTTTGAAAAGTCTATGTAATGTGTTCTTGACTTTAAAAAACTTGTGAGGTTGAAGTGAATATATGACATAGACATCAGTGTTTAAGTATAACGTTGATGTCTATGCTTGTTATCACATCATTTTAATTTATTAAACCGATGTTTATTTGGATCTTTGAGCAAATTATGCATGATCAAACTTTTAAAACTGCTATGTAATGTGGGCTAGACTTGAAAAAACTTGTAATATTGAAGTGAAAATATGAGATAGACATCAGGTTTGTATTTATAACATTGTCAGGCAAGCTTTAGACATTGGTACTTTAAGGTGAAGAGATGTTTATGTATTTGTAGACATCGGTGTTAAGTTGGAAATGTGTTGTCGTTAGCCCTTTTCACATCACTGTTTAAAATTTTACCATTGTCTTTAAGCACCAATATACATTGGTTTACCATTGTCTTTAAGTACCAATATACATCAGTTTCAGTAAAAAAAATGATGTCATGTCCGTATATAGAATGAAAAATTGGAATTAAAAACCCAGCCAAATTGCACACATCAATTACAATAGCACCAATCCAAATTTCGCATTACCAAATAAACATTTACCATATTAACCCCACAAAGGTGATTAAAATATATGCACTAGATTTTGATAGGGGCACTTTGAATGAACTCGGTAATATTATAGATCAGTATCCTAAAAGTATGAGTTTATTGAAGATTTTCTGGTTTGATCATTGATGTATAATGAATGACAACAAGCTCACCCTGCCTCTTGGGTCTTGATTGTTATTTTAGGAATTCTTTCCTTTGAGGTTCAAAACCATAGATTTCGATAATCTTTTGAAGTGTGATACTGTGCTCTTAGTTTATATGTATTAAAGAATGGTCAGCATCAATTGGTGTAATTATTATCCATACACTAGATTGCTAGTTCTAGTTGTAAAAGTTGAGTAATTTATAATGAAGCACAAGACTCATCGCTACCATTCATGTACTAGCTTAGTTTTTCTTTGTTTATTTATGGCTTGTGATTGTCTTGTATGTTTCTGTTTGAATTGGTAAATAATTAATTCAACCATATTTATCCCATTCCACCAACAAAATACATGATATCATAAATTATAACTCAATCCATACCACTGGTTTACGCTATTTCTAATTCAAACCCATACCTTCTCATCCACACAGCATTTAAGTACTACACTATTAATGAATAGGGAAAGTTGACTATATTGCATAACAAAACCCCCTTGAAGCTTAGTTATGGGTTTCATTTGACTTAGATTTATGAAGCATGCACATTTTGTTATGTTTTTTATTTTTAATCACAACCGATGTTGGCCCGCATATATATATATATATCTTTATATCATTTAATATTACAGACTATCCCTAATTTCGCTCACATACTTGTTAGTGACATACCAAGCCTCCTTGAAGCATTCTCTTAATTCTTATGGTTTTCTATCTTGTTACCCTCAAAATAAAATAACAGGATAAGTAAACACAACTCCCAAACTACCACTTAATGAGAGAAGGAGTAGGAATTGATTGGTGGAAAGCTGTAGTGACATATCATTACCTTTCCCAATTAGTCAAAGAACTTCAAGGAACTATTACTACAATTAAGAAGAGCTCTCAAGGTGTTTGTCATCGGTTTCACTGTACCTATTTTTTATATAATTAAGCACACTCATACACCCATATAAATAGAACGCGGGGATATCACCTGACCTATAAATCATTGGTCAATTCATTATACTTGTTATAGCTAGAAATGATTAAATCCTACGATCCCTTTAATATTTGTTCTCCACAGATACAAGAGATGTAGAGGCTGGAACATTGTGTAACTTCTGCGCACAACTGGAGCCTTTTTGATGCTTGATGAGATTAATCCACGCACTATATCTATTAAGCTGTGATCCATTATCTATTAGTGATCCATATGTTGAGTGTTGAGTGTTGTTGATTACATACCGGGTCAATAAATTTGTTTCTAGGCGGGCTGGGATTTTTATGCTTATAACCTATGGTCTTTTAATTAATCCGATGCATCATTTCGTGTTTATATGTGTGTGCCAACTAAAAGTGAATACTTTAATGGCCTACTGTGAATAACATATTTTGCTAAATATGAAATTTGTTTTGTAGTGTCATTTGTAAGTGCAATTTAGTATTTGTTTTTATAGCAGTCACATTGTTAAATCAATATTTGATCCTTTTAATTATGCATCAAACAAATTTAATGACCAAAAAGATTGGTATTTATCTATTAGCATAGCTTTTAATTTTATTTCCTTTTAAATTCCTTTGGATTGGGTACTAAATATATGTAAAGAGGCTTGTGTGCTATTATTACAACACCGCATGTGAGAGTGTAATGTGAACATATTTCATTTTATTTTTAAAAAATGTCAATATTCCCGAAAACATTGGCTAAAGGGGAAATAGATTTGAGAGGTAAAATTAGTTTAACTAATATACTTTGTGAAAATTAATTTTTAAGGTTCCACTGCCGAAAATAAAATGATAAATTTCTTCAGTTCCGTAAAATGTGTATCAATATTTTTATTCATGAATATCAAATAATCTTTATTATTTCAAAAAAGTGGGGACATATATAGTTTTATGTATAAAATTTGAACATCAATATGTATTAATATAGATATATAAGTATACTACACATTTGGATTTGAATATATGGAAATTTTAGCATAAATTATACCTATTCAAATAGTTTTGTTGCAACTGACGCCAAATGCCTTCTTCATCATGGTGCTAAGCATGGTAATATCTTTATATGTAGTTAAGTATGTTTGTACTAGTAAATATTAATTTTTATTTAAAGTAAGTAAATTCTCTTGTATAAAATTTTTATCATAGGATTTTACATATGATGGCATAATATTTGTGGAAATCTTTCTGCTTTTACTATTGGCAACATAAAGCAATCTCTATTGTCCATTTAGTATATGCTATCTAACACCATTGCATGAAATTTTAATATTTCAATTAACATGTTATGTTCGGATAAGATAACAAAACACCATCAATTTTGTCTTTTGTTTCCCCCCTCCCAATTTCCCTTACCATATGGCTTTAAGGCTATTCGTTTCTATTTCTCTCTTTCCCCTCGCATTTGTCTTACCGTGTATTTAGTGATCCTTTCCTGCCTATTCTGAGTTCAAAAATGTGACAGTCTGCCGCAAACACATGTTCTTGTTCATAGTTTACAACCAGGAGTTTTTCTACCTAAGTATAAGAGATTTACAAATTACTATGGCATTTAGGTGCAAAAAATTCATGACCTTTGAAAAAGATGTTTATGTTAAGGGGAGGTTGTATCCTTAAGGTTGTAACATTTAATATTGTTCAAATTAAATTATATTCAAGTATATATATATATGTGTATGGATATATGTATATATAGCAAGCCGCGAGAGTCAGATATTATATTGTATTCTATTTATTCACAACATCCAGGCCTATTTATTATTTCATCATTAACGACATAGTTTGATATATAATATTTACTAACACTAGCATCAAATTAAAGTCGATTATGATTGTTCATTATAATAATATACACTTTTTTTTCGTAGGGAATGATGCTAGATGTTTAGTAAACAGCATAATAAGGCATATATATATAATCAGAGCACAAACCACAACATATAAATAAATATAATATAGAATATTCAGACACAAACCACACATATAATAGATATATAATAAGACACCCGCAATACATACAACACACACACCCACATATATATATAAATATATACATATATATATAAGATATAATATAGCGATATACATACACGATTTTTGGCCGCTCATCACTTTTCCACCGTTTTATTACAAAAAGAACTCAGGGGCATAATTTGGGCAATATTAAATAAAAATTATTATAGATGACCTTTTATATAATAATTGTTTTTGACTCTACACCGATACTTCCATCCCTTCCCATTTTAATTGTCACTTTGCACAATCATCACAAATTAAGAAGTATTAAATAGTGATATGTTGTTTATCAAATTGCCATGCATTGGTTTACAAATATACTACTAAGTTTTCATTATATTTGGTTAAAGGCAACATAGTTTAGCATTGTAAATACATGAAAATTGTGTCAACTATAATGATTAACATTGAAACTTAACTTGTTAATAAATTTGTATTGGACAAAGAAAAGGGACAAATAATGGGAATAGTTTCATCCTTGACAAAAGTGGGACTATTAATAGGCGGAAAGGAGGGAGTATTTTTTTTCAAATGTCTTTCGAAAAAAAAACGAAAAGTCGTAGAGAACGAAAGATCCTTTTAAAACAAATAAATTTAAAATCTATTGAAATTTTTTTTGTAATTTTTTTTAATTAGATTATAAAAAGTAGAGATCTGTGTAAAAAGTCGTAATAAAAGTCATTTAATTTCATCGTCAGATTTCGATGATTGTTTTTGATAATTCGGACACTTTCATTAAATTGATAACTTTTGTTCTGTGCATCCTTTTTAGAATATATTGAAACTAATAAAATGTATTTAGAACTCAAAATGTTTTTTAGGTAATAAGTGATTTTGGCCAAATGAGTGGGGTGCAAAATACGCAAATAAACGCTGATTTTAATGAATGTCTATATAAAATTAGAAAATTAGAACCTATCATTGATTTTAGGCGATGTTTTGGGCATGTGAAATCAAAACTTAATGTAAAACTGTTTGATGTAAGACAAACATCTGGTCAATTATGGTGAGTTTGATAGGGAAACATAAAATAAACAAACAATATCAAAAAATCAGTATAACGTCCCAAAAAAATCCAAATCACAATCTTAGCAAATCTAAAAACGTCGATTAATATTTTAAATATTATCATATTTTATAAATTCTCCAATAAGCTCATTAATATATTGTCAGATTGTAATGATATTAAATTATCTCAATATGTCATAATATTAATTAATAATTTTCTTAAATAATCTCATGTTAATGACACATCAGCTCGTTTTTTAAGTAGATTTTTTAAATACTAATTTGTATAATCACATCACGATTTTATTAGGATAATTTAAAAATCTTTGTTGAATTACTCAAAATTCCCAATGTGTTTTTAATTAAATCCGACTGAAATAGATTTTCTTAGAGAAATAAAAAATAATGAAAATCTACGAATATAAGGTGCAATCCATATAGAGAGAGATACATGCCCTATTATACTGTGTGATCCATATCTACTTGATCTCATATACCAAATCTAAAAGATCGTGTGACACAATATTGTCTTGTTTCTTTTGAAAAGTGTCTTATTGGTTAATTTGTCCAATAGATATCAAAATGAAGAATCCGGGATACATAGAAGAATGGATGAAGATACAGAAGGCCAGGCCTACCTAGTAGTCCTTATACAAGAAACAGTGGTTTGACTATTCGTATCTGTTCTCCTTCATGCTCGGGATAAACGGTATGTTTTCTTTTCATTTTATGTTTCTGTTTAGAGAGAAACACACGGTGCGTAGTGGGGCCAAAAGAACGGGGATGAGTAGATTCAATAGAGCACGCTTTTGTCTCTTACACCATAGCATACTACTAGGGTAGGAATGATTTTCAATTTTTTATATATCAATAGTCAAGGTGATTAAATATATGCACTAATTGTTAATAGGGCACTGACTGATTTGAATGGACTGGTGATGTTTTAGAATCATATCCTAAAAGTATGAGTTTTTTGAAAGATTATTGTGGGTTATCATTGAATGTATAACTGAAATGACAACAAGCTCACCCTTGCCTCTTCTGGTCTTGTTGTTTATTTCAATGACTTCTGTTCTCTTTGAGGTTTCAAAACGTAGATTTTGATAATCTTTTGATTGATACTGTGCTCGTAGTTTATTTGTATTAAAGAATGGTCAGCAATCAAGGTGTAATTATTCCATACACTAGATTTTTAGCTCTATATTGTAAAACTGAGTAATATAAATAATAACCAGCACAGAATCGCTCTCTTTCATCTGTACGATGTAGTTTTCTTTCTTTGATTTATATAGGCGTTGTTATGATCTTTTAATGTTTCTGGTTTAACAGGTAAATAATTAATTCACATATTAATTCCACCACCCAACAAAATCCATGATATCAGAAATTAATAACTCACCAACCCCATACAATCTATTTGTGCTATGTGTTCTGATTCCAACCCCCATGCCGTTTCCTCCACCAAACAGCATTAGTACGACAATATTAATGAATAGGAAAAGTTGAACTATATTGGAGAACAAAACCCTCTTGAGCGTAGTTTTGAGTTTTCATTTCACGTTAGAGTTTATGGAAGCATGCACATTTTATTATGTTTTTTTTAATTAATCACAACCGATGTTGGCCCACAACATATATATTTATATTATGCAATCTCAATAGTACATACAACACTATCCAATTTCATCACATACGTGCACTAGAAAAGCCCCTTGAAGCATGCTCTTAATTCTTATTCGTTTTCTATCTGTTACCCATCACCAAAATAAAAGACATTACAGGTATCTATAGGCATAGCCTTTAATTGTTTTGTTTCCTTCTAAATTTCTTTGATTGCCTACATCATTCCATCACCTCAAATGTTTAACATGGGGAACGGTGGATAAGTTATGAACAAATGATGTTTATAATGCGTCTTGAAATACGTGTTGAAAGCAATATACAAAGTGTAAAGAATTGAGAGGAAGAGAGAGTAGTAAGATATATATATCAAAAATCATGCCTTTGGATATGCTAGTACTTGTAATTTTCCATTTTTCACCGCCAAATATAAAAAAGTGTAAAGAATGAGAGGGAAGAAATGTCTTTTTACCAATAACTTGTCCACTTGTAAGTTTCCAATGCAAATATATTGACATTATTCAAATTACCACTCTTTAAAGCTGTACAATTAAGTAAATGACGTTAAATAAGAGTCACATAGGTATAGCCAGGTTATTAGTGGTACAATGCGAGAAATATTATCTAATATCAATGTTTCTTTAATAAAAATGCTAATTTTTCAAAAGAGACTTGTTATTGTGGGAGGGAATCGGAGTAAGTATATATAAGGATGTTTATTTAAAACCCTTATTGCTGGTGGTTTTGCGTGTAAAAATATGAAACGGCTACATATGGTTCACAAAAAATAAAAATAAAACAGATTCCGCGTCATTGTTGATGAGGTGTACGCCAACAAAACTAAGCATTCAGTGTTCACATAAATCAAGAAAGGGGCCATTAAACTAGTTAAAGGAATATCACTGAACTGCAAAGGCAAATCAGATCTCGCCTTCAATCGAGGATCGTCCTTCTCGTTCCCATCTTCTTTCTACATGGTTTTACGTTTTCTCAATAATAGTTTTAAGCCTTCTAGTTGTTACACACCTCTCTCTTGGTTTTGTATTTTGTTCTTTTAAAGACTAGTAGTCGGAATGTTCAGTGAATCCGTCAGGAATCGACAAACTATATGCGAATCATCAATCGGACTTGGTATGGAATGGAACCAGTGGTTCAGGGACGGACGATTTGGTTAGTCAATTCTTAAAGAGACTCCTCCTTTCTCCTTAACAACCGACCAATCGTTTTATGCTTGCGTAACCATATATACCTTGACATGCAGCTGCTGTAACTTGCCATGAACTCAGCTTCACAAGATATAAAGCCACACAAACGCTGTGTATGAAATATCCTGCAGGTAGCTTCCATTTAGATAAAACAGCAACCTCCGCTCGTCTTTTACTGTCATCAACTTCCCTGGCTAAATCACGTATCTGGAATAACCTGATAACATATTTTATTGCTGCTCCACGAATACAACAACCCTAACTCAATGTGCCTTTCAAATAGCGACATTAATACTTTACGAACATTCACAGACGTTCCAATGCAATAACAGTAGGTCCCTTTACAATAACGGCTAATAATTCCACCAAGCATATGCGATATCTGGTCGGTATGAACCATAGATAATTCAGTCCTAGCCTATTCACTTAGTAATCTAATCCGCAGCTTTCCCGTTTCTCATTCTTGTGTAGGCTTACATTTTGTGTCCGTACCTCAGCTTCCAGTATCCTTCTTGCATAAGAACACTGCTTCAACAGTATATACTCTCCCGTGCTGTAACTAACCTCTATGCCCAGAAGATGAGATAAGTTTTCCCAGATTCCACAATCAATCAATAATGTCTGCTATATGTCCTCCTTGAACTTTGATAAGTGATATGCTTGTTCCCGTGCTAACAAAGCAACTACATATACTCCAAATTGTAAAACTGTGGCTCCCTCACGCTTTGTAATAATAGTGCATGCTTGTATGGACATGTGTGAAACCAGGATTTCTAAACACTTGCTGTAATTTTGCATACCAGGGCTTGGGGTCCTGACAAGTCCATACAAACGCCTGTTACATCTGACACAGATGCTCAACTTTCCATGTTTGACAAACCCTTCTGTTGCGTTACGTAGTACATGCTCCTGAAGATCCCATTCAAGAAAGCTGATTTCACATACAAAGTGATCAACCTCCCAGCTATTTTTTGCTTCGAAATCCATAAAGTGCTCACGAGATGTTGAATCCGTTAACTGGTGCACAAACCTGCATCAAAATCGATAACTTATGTTTTGAACAGACCCTTTTCGAAACACGTCCTCGCCTTAATTTTCACATCTTCACTCGTTTCAGGTAGTTCTTCGTCAATGTTATATACCCAACTTCAAGCTTTCAGGGTTTTGTTTCCTTCAATATCCCCATGCTAAGTTTCAGGCACCTTCCAAGGACTGCTCTTTAGATGCCAGGTTATAAGTATCTGGCCTCTCCACACCTAAAATAATATTTCCTCTCAACCTCTAGTTCTATCTTGTATTACACAATATCATTCAATTGAGCTGAGACGTATTTTTTGGAGTACTGCTCTTGTTCCGACTCTTCCATTTGTACTTCACTGATTGCTAGATGATACCAGGTGACTGAATAGGAGTTTGAAATGATAGGAGTTCTTTCAATTGTGTCTTCTCTTTTCCAGTCACACCAATTCCAGCCCCATGTCTATTGCTTCCACAAATAACATGTCTCTGCTCGACCAAAATCTTTTTCTCTTTAGGGTCATACAATCGATGGGCGTTTGTACCAGGCTCTCTTCCAACGTACACACATTTTACACTACGATCATCCAAGTTTCGTCGGTTGAATACTGGGTATCCATTCATAAATAACACAACCAACAAAAAAATCCTATGTGGCTCAGACCAGGCGTTTAACCAATAACCAAGCTCATACGGGTATAGCTTGAAGAGCCGTGTGGGTAGCCTGATTAAGTACGTACACGGACTACCACTGATGCATAGCGTCATTCACCCCAAAGTTCAGGTGGAACCATCCTTGGACCTTCATGGAACATCCCTCGTCCATCGCACACACCAAAATTGTTCTACTTTTTTTTCCGCTCACAACCATGCAAGTTTGTTGAAGGGTGGGTAGGGATGCAGGGGTATGGCCTAACAATCACCACTATCCTCACACAAACAGTTGTGAATTGTGAGAACAAAACTTCAACACCTCAGTAAAATTTTTAATCCGTCTTAATATGTGGCAAAGTTTGCCTCTCTCAGTTAAAATTTCTTATCCGGAGTCCCGCACGCTCCGATATTCTGCATCATAGTGCACCCGAACAAATTTGAAAGTTGAAAACAACCTTACAGAACTCCATACACGTCATGCCACCCGAGGGTTTCTAGCTTGTCATCGGTCTCCGTCTGATAGCCCTCGATCCACTCATGCTTTAGTTGAACTGGATATCCGCTGACTCACGTGTTTGTCTACTTGATCAGCTCTCGATGAGCAACAATTTTTCTTCATATCTATAGTTTGCTATTTAAGTGTCTGTTTGCATGTTATATTTTATAAACGTTTTTATGACTTTAATATATTATTATTTAAACAAAATATTTGAATAGGTAATAATTATGCTAAAATATTCCATATTTGAGATCCAAATGTGTAGTAATACTATATATCTATATTAATAACTTCTTTGATGTTCAAATGTTATACAAATAAACTATATACACATACTATAAAATGTTGTCAATATACAGTCGTTTATATGGCCGTTGTCTATTAGACAGAGCAACCGATGTTGCTGTCCGGTGATGTCTATGTGAAAAACAAAAGACATCGCAGGTTTATGGCCGTGTCTATTAGCCTCTTTTGAGTCAAAATATTGCAATACACAGTGTTGAAAAGTCTATGTAATGTGTTCTTGAACTTTAAAAAACCTAGGTGAGGGGTTTGGGTGGGAGGTGAAGTGATATATGACTAGACAAACGGTGTTTTAAAGTATAACGTTGATGCTATGCTTGTCATCCACAATCAAGTTTTAATTTATTAAAACCCTGATGTTTATTAGGAATCTTGTTGAGCAATTATGCTGTCAAACTTTAAAACTGCTATGGATGTGGGCATACGACTTGAAAAAACTTGTAAATTGAAGTGAAATAATGAGATCTAGACATGAGAGCTTCATGTAATAGGGAGTGGTGTTTATACTAAAAAGATGATAATAAAGACTTTATTGGAAACTTCATATATTAGATCGAAACTCAAAAATCATAACCAACATTCAATTAAACCAATATAGTTACAAATAAAAATGAATCCAAAATAAGAAGTAAATATATGACAATTACAAATTAGGCATGAATTAATCGGGAACAAATCATCAGATTTATGATATATGGAGAACATCATAAAAATGATTGTTGTGGACCGTGGGCGATATAGTGTTTACACTAAAAAAAAGAGATAAATTTAGGCTTAATTTGGAAATTTTATCTTAGACTGAAATCCAAAATAAAACCACCCATTGGATTAAATCCACATATGTAAAATTAAAAATAAATCCAAAATAAAAATTAAATATATGGCATGGCTTACCTAATAGGTGGTGGATCGGGCACAAATCGTCAAATATGATATATTGAAAAAGATCATTCAGAAATGATTGTTGTGGATGGTGCTGATGTGGTGATTACCCTAAAAATGATAATTAGTAAGAGACACTGATATGGGAGGAGGGGTGAAACGAGGATTTGGAATCCACATGGCATGGGAGACAGAACGGCAACGCGCGTACAGGGTTCGGTTTTAAATTGTGCACGCGGTGAAGAAATAAGACAAACAGAGGTTTTTATTATCGGTTTAGTTTGGTGAGAAGAGCATAGCTGCACTGTAGAATAGGTTTTGAAATTTTTTGGGCTACCTGGGCTGAAATTAGATTGGGCCAGCAATGATATATAGAAAATTTTATAAAATATTTTTTTTGGTCGGGCTGCACCTCCCTAGACATGGGCTAGTTCCGTCCCTGTACGTAAGATAAGGTATGAACCAGAAGGTGATGCGAAGGTGGAATTTTATAAAGATAGAATAAGGAGATGAAGGGATGATTGTATGAAGTGAATGAATGTAGAATGATTTTTATTTTCATAAGAGATGGAAACGTGGAATCAGTTACTTTTCAAGCTCTTATCAAAATAAAAAATCACTCTACATTCATCATCCGTCATACACTGATCCCTTCAGCTCTTATATTTCTCTCTAAGTTAAAATTCCACTTCGCATCAGCCTGTCTTTCATAAGTTTACCTTCCGTACACGGGCGGAACTAGCCGAGGGCCGCAACCCGTCCCATAAATTTTTTTATATATCCTTGCATAGCCCAATATATTTTCAGCTCAGGTAGTCCGAAAATTCCAAACCTAATTCTGTAGTGCAGCTATGCTTCTCGAGCAAAACTAAACGTATAAACACCTATGTGTCTCTATTCTTCACAGCCTGCACAATTAAAACGGCCGCTAATCCGCCGTTGCCGCTCTGTCTCTCAACTGGATTCAAAATACTAGTTCCGCCACCTCATGAGTCTCTCTTCTTAATTTATCATTTTTGTGTAATCACTTACATCACCACCATCCACAACAATAATTTTGTTGATCTTTCATATATCATATATGTGATGATTTGTGCCCGTTGCACGCCTAATGGGTAAGCCATTGCCATAATTTATTTTATTTTGGATTTATTTTTAATTTTACATAGTTGGATTTAATCCAATGATGAGTTTTATTTTTGAATTCAATCTAAGATAGAAATTTTCCAATTAAGCGTAAATTTATTTTGTTTTAGTGTAAACATTATATCACCACCGTCCACAACAATAATTTTTATGATGTTCTCGATATATCATAAATCTGACTATTTGTGACCGATAAATTCATGCCTAATCTGTAAGTCATTACCATATATTTACTTCTTATTTTTGATTATTTTTATTTGTACATATATTGAGTTTAATTGAATGTTGGATTGATTTTTGAGTTCCATCTAAGAATAAACACTACTCTCTCCGTGTCATTTGATTGTTTACGTTCACTGTTTGTCTCCCATAAATATAGTTCTATAACTTTTTTTCATAAAAGTTTAAACGTTAAACTTTTATTTAGGAAAAAAAATTGGAAATTATTATGAAACTATAGGATTATTAAAATGCGTGCCAAAAATTAACATAACTTAACCGGTTAGGACATAGGGAATATAACACCCCTATCCACAAGATCATTGTTATCATGTTTCTTTGATATATCATATATTTGACGATTTGTGCTTGATTCATGCATAATCAATAAGCCATATAATATAATAATATCTTATATTGGGATTTCTTCTTCTTTGTACATATCGAGTTAATGGATGTTGGGTTGTGATTTTTGAGTCCCAATAGATGATTAAAGTTTCAATAAAGCATAAAATATCATGATATAATTACATGAAATCTTATCATGACACACTTTAATTATCTTTTAGTTTTTTTGTTATTGTTCGGTCTCTTTTATGAAATTATATATATGCATATATCTTTGTATATTTAAATGAGTCCTTGACATTTTTTTATTGCAAAAATAATTTCAGGTTCATTTTATATCAGTATATGTGAAAGAATTATTCTAAACAATGAAGAAATTGCTCCAACATGACTCCAAATGCCTTCTTCATCATGTGCTAAGCATTAATATCTTTTATGTAGTTAATATGTTTGTACTAGTTATTTATTTTAATTTAATTAGTAAATTCTCTTGTTAAAATTTTTATCATAGGATTTTAAATTGATGGATATATTTGTGGAAATATTTATGCTTTTCATTGGAAAATAAATAAATATATATTTATTTAGTATATGATTATAACACTCATTGATGAAATTTTAATTTTCAATTAACATGTTATGTTCGGAAATAAGTACAAAAAAAACCATAAATTTTTGTAATTTTGTTTCATCTTTCCCTTACAATATGGATTTAAGTTCTATTAGTTTATATTTATATCTTTCCCCTATTTTTTAAGTGTTTTGTATACTTTAAATTAATATTATGAGTTAAAAATGTGACATTATGCACGCAAACACATGTTCTTTTCATATTTTAACAACCATGAGTTTTTCTACCTAATTATAAGAGATTTATAATTACTATGCATTTAGGTGCAAAAAATTCATGACTTTTAAAAATATTTTTGTTAAGGGAGGTTGTACCTTAAGGTTGTAACATTTATATTGTTCAATTAACATTATAGTTCATTATATATATATATGTGTATGTATATATGTATATATAGAGAGAGAGAGTCGATTTTTTTGTATTATATTTATTCACAACAGTCCAGGCCTATTTTTATTTCATCATTTAACGACATATTTGATATATAATATTTACTAGCATAGCAAAATTAAAGTCGATTATGATTGTTCATTATAATAATATACACTTTTTCGTATGGAATGATGTTGGATGTTGTGTAGCATATAGATATATATATATCAGACACAAACCACACATATAATAAATATAATATAGATTCAGACACAAACCACACATATAATATATATATAATAAGACACCCGCATACATACACACACACACACACATATATATATAAATATATATATATATATATAGATATAATATAGATATACATACACTATTTTTGGCACGCTCATCACTTTTCCACCGTTTTATTACAAAGACTCAGGGGTAATTTGGGCAATATTAAAAAATTATTATAGATGGACCTTTATTTATAATTTTTTTGACCTCTAACGATACTCCCTCCTTCCCATTTTAATTGTCCACTTTGCACAAATCACACAAATTAAGAGTATTAAATGTGATATGTTGTTATCATTGCCATGCATTGGTTATACAAATATACTACTAAGTTTTCATTCATTTGGTTAAAAGTCAACATAGTTTGCATTGTAAATAATGAACATTGTGTCAACTAGTAAATGTTAACATTGAAACTTGTTATAATTTGTATTGGACAAAGAAAATGGACAAATAATATGGGAAATTTTTTCTTGACAAAGTGGGACTATTAATATGGGAAGGAGGGAGTATTTTTTTTAAATTTCTAAAAAAAACGAAAGTCGTAGAGAACGAAAAGATCCTTTTAAAACAAATAAATTTAAAATTATTGAAATTTTTTTTGTAATTTTTTAATAGATTATAAAAATTAGAGATCTTTGTAAAATTCGTAATAAATTCAATTAATTTCAGGATTTCGATGATTTTTTGATAATTCGGAAACACTTTCAATTATTTATAACTTTTGTTCATGTGTCTCCTTTTCGAAATATATTTGAAACTAATAAAATGTATTTAGAACTCATGTTTTTTAGGTAATAAAGTGATTTTGGCCAAAATGAGTGGGGTGCCAAATAGAATAAACTCTGATTTTAATGAATTTCTATATAAATTAGAAAATTATAACTATCTTGATTTTATGCGATGTTTTGGGCATGTGGAATAAATTATATGTAAACTGTTTGGATGTAAGCAAACAATCTGGTCAATTATGGTGAGTTTATGGAAACATAAAATAAAACAAACAATATCACAAAAATCATTATAAAAGTCCCAAAAAAATCCAAAATCACCATTTTATAAAAATCTAAAAAAGTCTATTAATATTTAAATATTATCATATTTTAATAAATTCTCAATAATCTCAATTAATATATTGTCAGATTTTAATGAATATTAAATAATCTCAATATGTCATAAATATTAATTAATTTTCTTAATAATCTCAATTGAATGTCATCTCGTTTTAAGTAGATTTTTAAATACTAATTGTATACCACACGATTTTATTATGATAATTTAAAATCTTTGTTGAATATCTCAAAATTCCAATGTGTTTTTAAAATCCGAACTGAATATATTTTCTTAGAGAAATAAATAAATAATGAAAAATCTAGATATAATGTGCTCCATATAAGGAGAGATACATGCCCTATTATAATGTTTGATAATATTTACTTGATCTCATATACCAAAATCTAAAAGATGATGTGAAAAAATTTTATATTTTTCTTTTTGAAAAATTAGTATTATTTTGGTTAATTTGTCCAATAGATATCAAAAATGAGAATCGGGATACATAGAAGAATGTGTGAAGATACAATGGCCAGCCTATCCTAGTAGTCTTATACAGGAACACAGTGTTTGTACTTTGTATCTGTTCTCCTTCATGGCTCGGGATAAACTGTATGTTTTCTTTTCATTTTGTTCTGTTTAGAAGAAAACACGGTGCTTAGTGGCCAAAAGAACGGGGATATAGGATGCACGCTTGTCTTAAACCATAGCAATCTACTAGGGAGGTAATGATTTTCAATTTTTATATATCAATATCAGAGGTGATTAAAATATATGGCACTAGATTTTAATAGGGCACTGACTGATTTTGAATGGACTGGGTGATCGTTTTAGATCAGTATCCTAAAAGTATGAGTTTTTGAAGAATTATTGTGGTTTGATCATTGATGTATAACGAAATGACAACAAGCTCACCCTGCCTCTTGGTCTTGGTTGTTATTTCATGAATTCTTTCCTTTTGAGGTTCAAAAACGTAGATTTTGATAATCTTTTGATGTGATACTGTGCTCTAAGTTTATTTGTATTAAAGAATGGTCAGCAATCAAGGGTGTAATTATTCCATACACTAGATTTTTAGCTCTAGTTGTAAAACTGAGTAATATATATGAAACACAAGACTGATCGCTACCTTTCATGTACTAGTTTAGTTTTCTTGTTTATATATGGCTTGTGATTTATCTTTTATGTTTCTGTTTAAATTTGTAAATAATTAATTCAACAATATTTATTCCACCACCCAACAAAATCCATGATATCAGAAATTATAACTCAACCCCATACCACTATTGTGCTATTTCTGATTCCAACCCCATGCCTTTCTCCAACCAAACAGCATTAAGTACTACAATATTAATGAATATGAAAAGTTGAACTATATTGGAGAACAAAACCCTCTTGAAGCTTAGTTATGAGTTTCATTTCACTTAGATTTATGAAGCATGCACATTTTTATTATGTTTTTTATTTTAATCACAACCGATGTTGGCCCACACATATATATTTTATTATCATCTAATATTACACACTATCCCTAATTTCACTCACATACTTGTCACTGAAAAGCCTCCTTGAAGCATTCTCTTAATTCTTATCGTTTTCTATCTTGTTACCCTCAAAATAAAATTACAGGATATCTATTAGCATAGCCTTTAATTTTTTTTCCTTCTAAAATTTCTTTGGATTGCCTACTCATTCCATCACCTCAAATGTTTACATTGGGGACGTGGATAAGTTATGAAACTATGTTTTATATGTGTCTTGAAATACGTGTTGAGCAATATAACAAAGTGTAAAGAATTGAGAGGGAAGAGAGAGTAGTAAATATATATATATAAATCATGCTTTGATATCTAGTACTTGTAATTTTCATTTTTCACCTGCTATAATATAAAAAAGTGTAAAGAATTGAGAGGGAAGAAATTTTTTTCCAATAATACTTGTCCACTTGTAGTTTCCAATGCAAATATATTGACATTATTCCAAAATTACCCTTCTTGAAAGCTGTACAATAATTAATGACGGTTAAATAAGAGTCATAATTATGCATTTATTAGTGGTACATGCGAGAAAATGTTATCTAATTAATGTTTCTTTAATATGCATAAATTTTTTCAAAAGAGACTTGTATTGTGGGACGGACGGAGTAATATATTAAGATGTTATTTAAACACCTTATGCTGGTTTGCGTGTAAAAATATGAAACGGCTACATATGTTTCACAAAAATAAAAATATAAACAGATTCCGGTCATTGTTGATGAGGTGTAGACTCCAACAAAACTAAGCATTCAGTGTTGCACATAAATCAAGAAAGGCCATTAAACTAGTAAAGGAATATCACTGAACTGCATGTCGTCTTCTCCTCTTCTCCATCTTCTTTCTAATGTTTTTACGTTTCTCAATAAATATTTAAGCCTTCTATTTACCTCTTCTTCTTGTTTCTTTATTTTGTCTTTTTAAAAGACTAAGTAGTCGGAATTTCAGTGAATCGTAGGAATCGACAAACTGAATGCGAATCACATCGACTTGGTATGGAATGGAACCGTGTTCCGGGACGGACGATTTGGTTAGCAATTCTCTAGAACGTTCTCCTTTCTCCTTAACACTCGACCAATCTTTTTATCTTGCGTAACCATATACTTTGACATGTAGCTGCTGTAGCTGCCATGAACTCAGCTTCACAAGATGATAAAGCCACACAACGCTGTTTATGAGATATCCTGCAGGTAAGCTTTCATTTAGATAAAACACCATCCCTCCTGTACTTTTACTGTCATCAACTTCTCCTGCTAAATCACTATCGGAATAACCTGATAACATATTTTATTGCTTCCAGCGGAATACAACAACCCATAACTCAATGTGCCTTTCAAATAGCGCATTATACGTTTCACAGCGTTCCAATGCATAACAGTAGGTCTTTACATATAACGGCTAATAATTCCAACAGCATATGCTATATCTGGTCGAGTATGAACCATATAATTCAGTCCTCCACTCTCATATTCACTTTAATCCGCAGCTTTCCCGTTCTCATCCTTGTGTAGGCTTACATTTTGTCGTACCTCATCTTTCCAGTATCTTCCTTGCATAAGACATCTGCTTCAACAGTATATACTCTCCGTGCTGAATAACCTCTATGCCCAGATAGTGAGATAATTTTCCCAGATCAATCATATCAAATTTCTTGCTCATTTCCTCCTTGAACCTTTTGATAAGTGATATGCTTGTTCCCGTGACTAACAAATCAACTACATATACTCCAATTGTCAAACTGTGGCTCCCTTCACGCTTTGTATATAGTGCATGCTTGTATGGACATTGTGTGAAACCCAGGATTTCTAAACACTTGCTTAATTTTGCATACCAGCTGGCTTGTGGTGCCTGACAAAGTCCATACAACGCCTTTATCATCTTGTACACTAGATGCTCCTTTCCATGTTTGACAAACCCTCCTGGTTGCGTTACGTATACATCTTCCTGAAGATCACCATTCAAGAAAGCTGATTTCACATCAAAGTGATCAACCTCCCAGCTATTTTTTGCTTCGAAAGCCAATAATAGTCTCACTGTTTCGATCCGTGTAACTGGTGCACAAACCTCATCAAAATCTATACCTTATTTTTGAACATACCCTTTCGCAACAAGTCTCGCCTTATGTTTCACAACTTCTCGTTCAGTATTCTTCTTCAATTTATATACCCACTTCAAGCTTTCAGGTGTTGTTTCTTTCAATATCCTCCATCTCAATTTTCATTGCATCCTTCCAAGGACTCTCTTTAGATGCCAGGTTATATGTATCTGGCTCCTCCACACCTAGAAATAATAATTCCTCTTCAACCTCTATTTTCTTTGTATTACCACAAATATCATTCATTGAGCTGAGACGTTTTGGAGTACTGCTCTTGTCCGACTCTTCAATATTGTCTTCACTTGATTGAGATGATACCGGTGACTGAATAGGAGTTGAAATGAGTATGAGTTCTTTCAATTGTGTCTTCTTCTTTCTCAGTCACACCATTCCAGCCCCATGTCTTTGCTTCCACAAATACCATGTCTCTGCTGACCAAAATCTTTTTCTCTTTAGGGTCATACAATCGATGGGCTTTTGTACCAGGCTCTCTTCCAAAGTACACTACATATTTACTACGATCATCCAATTTTCTCGTTTGAATACTTGGTATCTTCATAAATACACAACACCCAAAAATCCTGATGTGGCTCATACCAGGTTTTAATCAAACCAAGCTTCATACGGTGTATAGCTTGAAGGAGCTCGTGTGGGTAGCCTGTTAAGTACGTACACGGACTCACTGCTTCACCCCAAAATTCAGGTGGAACCTCCTTGGCCTTCAGGAAACTCCTCGCCATCACCACAATTGTTCTATTTTTCCGCTCCACCATGCAATTTTGTTGAGGGTGGTAGGGATCGGGGTAGTGCCTAACAATCCCACTATCCTCACAAAACATTGTGAATTGTGAGGAACAAAACTCAACACCTACAAAAATTTTTAATCCTCTTAATATGTGCCAAGTTTGCCTCTCGTTTAAAATTTCTATCCGGTCGCCGCCTCTCGCATTCTGCATCATAGTGCCCCAACAAATTGCAGTTGAAACACCTTACAGAACTCCTATCACGTCATGCACCCTAGGTTCATGCATTGTCATCTGTCCCGTTCTGATAGCCTCGTCCACTCAGTGCTTTAAAATTTGACTGGCAATATCTCCTGACTCCTTGTTTGATCTCTTGATCGAGTCCTCTCGAGTGAGCAACAATTTTTCTTCATTCTATTATTTTGCTATTTATTGTCTGTTGCATGTTTATATTTTATAATTTTTATGCTTTATATATTTTATTTAAACAAAATATTTGAATAGGTATAATTATGCTAAAATTTCCATATATTGAGATCCAAATGTGTAGTATACTTATATATCTATATTAATAACTTCTTGATGTTCAAATTTTATACAAATAAACTATATACACTACTATAAATTTGTCAATATACATCGGTTTATGACCGTTGTCTATTGAACATAGCAACCGATGTTGCTGTCGGTGATGTCTATGTGAAAAACAAAAGACATCGGTTTATAGCCATTGTCTATTAGCCTCTTTTGAGCAAAATATGCATGATCACAGTTTTGAAAAGTCTATGTAATGTGTTCTTGACTTTAAAAAACTTGTGAGGTTGAAGTGAATATATGACATAGACATCGGTGTTTAAGTATAACGTTGATGTCTATGCTTGTTATCACATCATTTTAATTTATTAAACCGATGTTTATTTGGATCTTTTGAGCAAATTATGCATGATCAAACTTTTAAAACTGCTATGTAATGTGGGCTAGACTTGAAAAAACTTGTAATATTGAAGTGAAAATATGAGATAGACATGAGGTTTTGTATTTTATAACATTGTCTAGGCAAGCTTTAGACATTGGGTACTTTAAGGTGAAGAGATGTTTATGTATTTGTAGACATCGGTGTTAAGTTGGAAATGTGTTGTCGTTAGCCCCTTTTCACATCACTGTTTTAAAATTTTACCATTGTCTTTAAGCACCAATATACATAGGTTTTACCATTGTCTTTAAGAACCAATATACATCAGTTTCAGTCAAAAAAAATGATGTCATGTCTGTATATAAGAATGAAAAAAATTGGAATTAAAAACCCAGCCAAATTGCACACATCCAATTACAAATAGCACCAATCCAAATTTCCATTACCAAAATAAACATTTACCATAATTAACCCCAACAAAGGTGATTAAAATATATGGCACTAGATTTTGATAGGGCACTTTTGAATGAACTCGGTAATAGTATTAGATCAGTATCCTAAAAGTATGAGTTATTGAAGAATTATTATGGTTTGATCATTGATGTATAATGAAATGACAACAAGCTCACCCTGCCTCTTGGTCTTGATTGTTATTTTATGAATTCTTTCCTTTTGAGGTTCAAAACCATAGATTTCGATAATCTTTTGAAGTGTGATACTGTGCTCTTAGTTTATATGTATTAAAGAATGGTCAGCAATCAAGTGTGTAATTATTCCATACACTAGATTTCTAGTTCTAGTTGTAAAATTGAGTAATGTATATGAAGCACAAGACTCATCGCTACCATTCATGTACTAGCTTAGTTTTCTTTGTTTATTTATGGCTTGTGATTTGTCTTTTATGTTTCTGTTTGGATTGGTAAATAATTAATTCAACCATATTTATCCCATCACCAACAAAATCCATGATATCATAAATTATAACTCAATCCCATACCACTTTTACGCTATTTCTAATTCCAACCCCATACCTTTCTCCAACCAAACAGCATTTAAGTACTACACTATTAATGAATATGGAAAGTTGAACTATATTGCATAACAAAACCCTCTTGAAGCTTAGTTATGGGTTTCATTTGACTTAGATTTATGAAGCATGCACATTTTTGTTATGTTTTTTTATTTTAATCACAACCGATGTTGGCCCGCATATATATATATTTTATTATCATTTAATATTACACACTATCCCTAATTTCGCTCACATACTTGTCAGTGACATACCAAGCCTCCTTGAAGCATTCTCTTAATTCTTATGGTTTTCTATCTTGTTACCCTCAAAATAAAATAACAGGATAAGTAAACATACAACTCCCAAAACTACCACTTAATGAGAGAAGGGGTAGGAATTGATTGGTTGAAAGCATTAGTGACATATCATTACCTTTCCCAATTAGTCAAAGAACTTCAGGGAACTATTACTACAAATTAAGAAGAGCTCTCAAGGTGTTTGTCATCGGTTTCACTGTATTTATTTTTTATATAATTAAGCACACTCATACACCCATATAAATAGAACGCGGGGATATCACCTGACCTATAAATCATTGGTCAATTCATTATACTTGTTATAGCTAGAAATGATTAAATCCTACTCCCTTTAATATTTGTTCTCCACAGATACAAGAATATGTAGAGGCTGGAACATTGTGTAACTTCTGCGCACAACTGGGAGCCTTTTGATGCTTGATGAGATTAATCCACGCACTATATCTATTAAGCTGTGATCCATTATCTATTAAGTGATCCATATGTTGAGTGTTGAGTGTTGTTGATTACATACCGGGTCATTAAATTTGTTTCTAGGCGGCTGGGATTTTTATGCTTATAACCTATGGTCTTTTAATTAATCCGATGCATCATTTCGTGTTTATATGTGTTGCCAACTAAAAGTTGAATACTTTAATGGCCTACTGTGAATAACATATTTTGCTAAATATGAAATTTGTTTGTAGTGTCATTTGTAAGTGCAATTTAGTATTTGTTTTTATAGCAGTCACATTGTTAAATCAATATTTGATCCTTTTAATTATGCATCAAACAAATTTAATGACAAAAAAGATTGGTATTTATCTATTAGCATAGCTTTTAATTTTATTTCCTTTTAAAATTTCTTTGGATTGGGTACTAAATATATGTAAAGAGGCTTGTGTGCTATTATTACACCACTGCATGTGAGAGTGTATTTGAACATATTTCATTTTATTTTCCGAAAAATGTCAATATTCCCGAAAACATTGGCTAAAGGGGGAAATAGATTTGAGAGGTAAAATTAGTTTTACTAATATACTTTTTGAAAATTAATTTTTAAGGTTCCACTGCCGAAAATAAAATGATAAATTTCTTATGTTCCGTAAAATGTGTATCAATATTTTTATTCATGAATATCAAATAATCTTGATTATTTCAAAAAAGTGGGGACATATATAGTTTATATGTATAAAATTTGAACATCAATATGTTATTAATATAGATATATAAGTATACTACACATTTGGATTTGAATATATGGAAATTTTAGCATAAATTATACCTATTCAAATAGTTTGTTTGAATAAAATATATAAAGCATAAAAATTGTAAGCACGGAGTGGACGAGGCTAGCAGAACCGGACATATGACAATGCACGAACCCAGGGTGCAGGACGTGATAGGAGTTTTGTAAGGTGTTTCAACTGCAACCAGTTATGAAACATAAGGAGAGACTGGTGGCGAAAGGGTATGTTCAAAAACAAGGTATAGATTCTGAGGAGGTTTTTGCACCAGTTACACGGATCGAAACAGTGAGACTATTATTGGCTTTAGAAGCAAAAAATAGCTGGGAGGTTCATCACCTTGATGTGAAATCAGCTTGCTTGAATGGTGATCTTCAGGAAGATGTATACGTAACGCAACCACAAGGATTTGTCGAACAAGGAAAGGAGCATCTAGTGTACAAGCTAATAAAGGCTTTGTCTGGACTTCGTCAATCACCACAAGCCTGGTATGCAAAATTAAGCAACTGTTTAGAAAGCCGGGGTTTCACAAAATGTCGGTACGAGCACGCATCACTACGCCATAAGTGGCCTGATGCAATGGTTATTGGAAAGTGTTACAAGCATTTCATTGCGGTAGGTAAGAAATTTCTATGATATTGTAACACTGCTGATTTGTTGTTACAATAGCTATAAAGCTAGTGTTGTACTGGAGTGACGGTGTTGCACAACATGTAACACTAGCACGGCAGTTACAATAGTTAATTTTTCAATTTTCAATTTGATAAAGTGAATATATTTTTATAAACTAGAATTAGAATTATATTTTATATTATTTATAACTATAAAATGTCTTATAAATATTACAAAAAAATTTCAAAATTTATTATCTTTCCTTTCAGAAATAATTAGTATTATATTTAAATAAAATAAGACATTCAATATATAAAAAATTGTAAAAAAAAGTTTTATAAAAAAATTAAAAAGAAAATACAGCGCTGTTATCGAGGTTAAATGTTTCCCCCTAAACTAAAACACTCAATTTTATTTCCCCTCTTAACCAAAAACACTCTCGATCGACCTCACCCACTCTGGTCTCCAAACACCACGACCTCACATCACCCACTCTCCTATCCCGTCTCTCTTCACTTCCTCCCTCTCTAGTCTCACTTCACCCTCACTCTTCAATCTCCCTCTTTAGTCTTTCACTCTCACCTAGTCTCTCCCTCAATAGCTCCGATTAGGGTTCAAACATTAGCTCTCCCTCACTAGCTTCATATATTGTCTCCCAATGGTAATTGAATACACAAGCACACAAAATCTCTCCAATTAGGGTTACTAACTTTCGAATTTTCTCAATTTGCATGCTGGTTAGGGTTTCATAATTGGGGCTTTTGTTTATAAGGTAAATACAGACATTAATGGGGCTTTTGACTCTTTTAGTTTCT
Source organism: Daucus carota subsp. sativus (assembly GCF_001625215.2). Taxonomy (NCBI): domain Eukaryota; kingdom Viridiplantae; phylum Streptophyta; class Magnoliopsida; order Apiales; family Apiaceae; genus Daucus; species Daucus carota. Next base: position 6,359,563 of record NC_030388.2, read on the forward strand.
ATAAACTGTTGTATCTAAGCTCTTTCACTTTTTATTTCAGGCGATTTAAAGTTGTTGAGTTTTAAAGCCGTTTTAAGGTATTTTCTCTGTAATTTAATGGGTATATATTTGATTTTATGTGAGATTTATTTTTGTGTGTTATTTAGTTATTTGGATGTATTTTCATGTATGCTGTATATGAATCTAATTTTTTTTGTCTAATTTAGTTTTTTGAATGACTCTTGCTATTTATGTATTTGATTTTTTTTGTTTTGTTTTAAATTGTTCCATGAAGTAGTAGAGAAGTGATTATATAAAGTTCCATGAAGTTGAGTTTCATAAAGTGATTTTATGGGTCTGGTGGGGTACAGATACAGGGTATTAATATGAGTTTCCTTTTGTTTTTAGCTTTGTACTTTCATGTTTTATAAACTTGGATTCCACATTGTTTTGTGTTTGATTAGTAACTATCTTTCAGGCGATTTAAAGCTATTGAGGATCTAAGTTGTTGAGGTTTGAAGTGATTAAAGTCGAGTAAAGTTTAAAGCTATTGAAATTTGAATTGAGGGTAATTTTTCGAATTTTATGTGTATTTGTTTGATTTTATGCATAGGTTTGAAATTCTGGTGATGTATATGCTTGCATGATTGATTTTATGTGTTGTTGATTTATTTTTGATATATTTTTATATATGTACATGCAACATCTACATGTGATGGTGATATCTTCTCTGGCTTGTAAATTTCCCCTTATAAATTAGACTTTGTTGTTGACATGGAGGTGTGGCTTGTTTTGCTTAATATAATTGTAATTCAGAGTATATATTATGTGTTGTTGATTTTTTTTGTGAATCTATTTTTCAAGTATGTATTACTTTCAGCTTCGTGGCATGATAATCTGTCATTTTGTATGCTAATAACTTTGGTTGTTTTGTTAATTGAGCTCGTGAAGTGTGATACATTGTTAATTGGCGTTTTTCTCCGTTTGATAGACCTGTAGACTTTATACTATTCTGGTGATGTATAGCATGTTTCTAGCTACTTATTATCCCTCTAGTTCTATTAGTATAAATTAAAACCTCTTATACTATTTTCCTAAAAACAGTACCTTACTTTTGTACAAGTTCAGATAAAAACATAAAATTCAAGGCGTAAAATAGCAAGTAACTAAGTACGAATGTCAATTAGTATAAGTGATTTTAAATCATATATAAGTATGGTATTAATTTCAGCTTTGTAGGTGCATTCTTCGAATCTCTGAGGACCTAGGTTAACGATGGAACATGTTAATGATTATAACTGGATAGGACTTCCAAGATACAGTAGCGAATATAAAGAAGCGATAAAAGCATTTGTGGAAAAGGCATTTCCTCTTTTTGCCGTAGGTAATGAAATGAATGCCCCTGCAGAGATTGTGATGATCGTAAGTGGAGTCATCAAGATGTAATTTATGGTCATCTCATGTGCAGAGGACCTTCCCTGTCACAAGTGCAATTGATTTGTAAGGTTTCAGAAGTCAAAGTAGGAAATAGTACTGAATCTAAGGACTGTGAAGCGGGGGATGGTTTCGGGGATAACTTACACAACCGATCATGGTGAGCAACAACGAATTGCTCAGAGAGTTGCATTATCTAAGGAGACAATCCTGAGACTGTCAAGAACTCAAAGATCGAGTAGGGCAAATCGAGTCTTCCTTACCAAGAACACGTCGTTCTGGGAAGCAACCTCTTGAAGAAGGAAGTTTGTTAAGCTGTCATGACGGGAGAGGACACGTAATTACTCCGCGTTACTTGTTTGCATCTAACGGTCAGATTACGGTTGGAGGAGATGATAGGCGATTGAAAAATACCAGGGACAACAGAAGGCCTCCTCATTAAGAAGATAGGCCACCATTGATAGTCACCGGAAGATCCACAAGAATGGTGGACTCCTTGGCGGATCGACTCGAGGGCAGAGTTAGCAAGGCAGATCTATTCTCCATAATCAGAGAACTAGATGATAGGCCCGAGGAGGTTAGAACTACATCAAGAACCGCGCCCACATGGCGAGGCGACTATCAGATAGGGCCACCACATGGTCAAGATCCAAGAAGCAATGAAAAATCGACGGGCCGAGATTCTCAGGGCTTCGGTGGCAGGACTGATCGGGACCCAGAACACAACTCGACAACAGGTTCCACTTTCTTCCCGTCTTATATGTTAATGTGGTTAAAATTTCATACTCTGTTTCGGTCACCTATGTTAATGTTGGTTATTGTTATGATGAATTATTTTAATAGATATTTTTCGATGGATACTTAAAACCTTTTGAAAACAAAGTGATTATGACATATTGCCTATCATATTTTTTTACTGGAGTTTGATTTGATTTAAGCAATGTCATTATTTTAAGAAAATAAATATAATCCCAGTTTTTAATCATTTCTCATCAACTCTACAAAGAAAATATGGGGAAGACAAATGGATATTTGTTCCTAAAAGTGTAAGTATATATACATGAAAGTTTGTAATTTTTTTTTTACCATTTTGACCTTTATAGATCATTTTATATGTTGTATTGTTGTGTGCATATACATTAAAGAATTTGGTATGTGAGTTAAACATTAAAGAATTTGGTATGTGAGTTAAACAAAAAAAATCTATCTTAAATTAACTTAAAAGATATTTAAAATATATATTTGTTGTTAGGATTTCGGAGAAAAAATCAATGTGTGCGACAATAAAATTGTGAGCTAGCTGCAAATTTTTTCAAGATTTTATATCAAATCTAGTAAATTGACAATGTGCACCGTCATTTACCACTTGTACATAACATATTTCCTCGTTTTCAAACCCCTCCTCCCTTCCACCAGAGGACCGCCTTAGGAAAAATAAACATACTAGATTAGTCACAAGATTAAACAAAGCAAACTGAGTTTGTACATGAAAATAAAGGAAGCAATGGGTCTTGCCCTTCAAAAACTCATAAAACAAGATCTGAATCAGTCTTCCTTACCAAGAACACGTCGTTCTGGGAAGCAACCTCTTGAAGAAGGAAGTCGTTGTCGTGACGGTAGAGGACACGTAAATACTCCGCGTAACTTGTTTTCATCTGACGGTCAGATTACGGTTGGAGGAGATGATAGGCGATTGGAAAATACCAGGGACAGCCGAAGGCCTCCTCATCAAAAAGATAGTCCACCATTGATACTCACCGGAAGATCCACAAGAACGATGGACTCCCTGTCGGATCGACTCGATGGCAGAGTTAGCAAGGCAGATCTACTTGCCATTAGCAGAGAATGAGATAATAGGCCCGAGGAGGCTAGAACTACATCAAGAACCGCGCCCACATGGCGACGCGACTATGAGATAGGGCCACCACATGGTCAAGATCCAAGAAGCCATAAAAAATCGACATGTCGAGATTCTCAGGGCTTCGGTGGGAGGACTGATAGGGACCCAATCTTGATCGAGGAGCGACGAAGTTTCGGGAACACTCGCGAGCAAGAGAGGCCTCAGACCCAGAACACAACTGGACAACAGGTTCAAATTTCTTCCCGTCTTATATGTTAATGTGGTTAAAATTTCATACTCTGTTTCGGTCACCTATGTTGAAGTTAGTTATTGTTATGATGAATTATGTTAATACATATTTTTTATGGATACTTAAAACCTGTTCATAATATTTATTATTGGAGTTTGATTTGATTTAACCAATGTCATTATTTCTAAAAAATAAATATAACCCCACTTTTTAATCAATTCTCATCAACTCTAGAAAGAAAATATGGGGAAGACAAATGAACATTTGTCCCTAAAAGTGTAAGTATATAAACATACATAAAATTTGTATTTTTTTTTACCTTTTTGACCTATATAGATCATTTTATCAGTTGTATTGTTGTGTGCATATAGTTCCTGTTTTATTCAACAAGAGACCCGACAAGAGTTGTAGGCTTAGATAACTAATTAATTATAAATTAATTAAACAGTATAAATGTTACAACATTAAGATAAAACCACCCATAACATATAATATTTTTAACAGTCTTGAATGTTTTGTACCTAAATGCATAGTTATTATAAATCTCTTATAATGAGCTAGAAAAAACTCATGGTCGATAAAATATGAAAAGAACATGTGTTTGCGTGCATAAATCACATTTTTAACATCAAAATATTAATTTAAAGTATAAAAAACACTTCAAAAATATACTGTAAATATATAAATATAAAATAATAGAACTTACATCAATATTGTAAGGGAGTAGTAAAAAAATATTACAAAAGTTCATGTTTATTGATGTATAATAGAGCATGTTAATTAAAATTGAGATTTTCAATCAATTGAGTGTTTATATCATATACCAATATATATATATATATATATATAGAGAGAGTTAAGTTCCATGGAGTACACAAAAATATTGGAGTATTGGAGTACAAGTCTTAATTGTTTAGTTTAATCATAAATAATATATTTGATTATGCAAATTTATATGCAATCTATCATTTATAAGTTGTCTTGCACATAATTGTCTATCAATCGTTAATATCTTTCAACTTTAACAAGTATTCACATTATTGTTCTGCTTATTAGTTATATTGCACAACATAAAGTCCTGTAATGTGCAGGTTATTAAATGTTTACGAATATTATTGAACAAAAACAATTGAAATTTAGATGAATAGACTACATTTTATCCAACTTTGTACTCCAATACTCCGATATTTTGTGTACTCCACAGAACTTTATACTATATATATATATATAGGGGGAGGTTCAAAAGAGACCGAGGCAAGGCGAGAGACTAGAGAGACCAGCTATACAACCGTTGGATCAGTTTTAAACATGTGGCCAGATTTACTATACGTTAGATTAGTATAAATACTGTTTAAATCGTATAAGGGCAGTAGACGGAAGGGTTTTAATCTACAAAATTATAATACCTACGTTTCATTGTATCAATCACAGATTGATTAACAAACCTTCCTTTTAATATAAAGATAATGAAGACAATCTATATCCCTGATTGATGCCTGTACGTATTTTTTTTTTTGTACGTTCATGCTCTATCATCTCAATGGAGATCAATCGATCTTATCAATCTTTTTCTGGTATGTGTTTTTAATTCTACGAATCAAATTATTGACTTGTTTGAAACATAAAATGGACTATACATGTTTTATTTTTATCGTTCTGCAGATGCTTCAAGCAACAATTTACACGAGGATTCTAGCCTTTTTAATGGTGTTGATATTGATCTAAAGAACCTTGGAAAGGACTGGATTCCCGAATGTTTGAATAGCTTAAAACCTAAACTGGGCCAACGTTTCAGTGATCTTGATCAGGGCTATATTTTTTATAAGGAATACGACAGACAATCTGGATTAGATGTCCGTTGGTCAACCGAAAAGAGTGATAGATTTGGTAACACAATAACAAAGTATTACGTATGTTCTAGGTCAGGTCGGCCGGAAGATAAAAATCTTGATGTGAACATAAAAAGAAGAAGAACTATATCAACAAAGTGCGAATGTCATGCAGAACTTGTGCTTGGGATTCACGACGTTGGAGGATTTTTTGTGAAAAAATTTACAGAGGTTCACAATCATCCTTTTGCAGGTAAGGGAGGAATGCAGTTCTTGAGGTATAGCAGGTCCCTGACTGAGTTCCACAAGAGGTTCATTGTCGATGCACCGAGTTCCAAAAGTATACGTATTTTTTTATATACAATTTATGTATCCAATCAGTATATTTCCTTTTTTAATAAGATTTGTAATGATTTCAAGATTCACCAGCTCAAGCAATCAGGCTTGCATATATCAGGCTTCCCATATATCAGCTATATTCATTAATGTCATTAATTACTTACCTTATAATTTGTTTCAGTTACTTTTTCTAATAAATTGATGATGCTATATGACTAAGATAAAATGCTCGACTAAGATACAATGCTTAACTAAGATCGTGCTCTTAAACGGATCATTGAATCCAAAATATGACTCTGTAAATCACACGAGAGATATTATTTAGTGTTCAGATTAATGTTCTTTTGTTGAGTTCATAAGTACACCCACAATTGCACTATTTTAAATATTTTATACTGTTAATAGAATTTTTATTTTAAATAAATAATACTCTTTATATTTATAAGATAATATATATTGAATCTTATACTATAATATCTAAATGAATGTTTATAGTTGAACATCAAAATAAGTCTTTATAAGATAAGTGAAAATGGATAAAACTTAAAAATCATAATATTTATTGAAAAACACATTAAATTTTATATCACAATAATTAATGTAACATTTATTCATAATAGAACCCGTATTACAATTTTAATAATATTATTAAAAATTTGTCATTACATAGAAAGTTTAATGTCTCACTCAGTAGAATCTTTAACAATGCATCACTAAATTATTTAAAATTAAATTTAACTTTAATTGAAAAGAACACATTACAAAATTAAATATTATATATGACCGATTTCCGAAACATTGAATAATTTTTTTTAGTAGAATCTTAATGTAGTTAGAGAATAATATAATAATAATTAGTATAGCATAAAAATTTTTAATGTTAAAATATTAGAAACATAATATCTTAGTGAAACACTTAATTTTATATGAAGATTTCATAACGTGTTCGTGAAAGTGATAATAATTATATTTTAATATTAAAATCAAAAAATAAAAATTATAACTATATCAATAAGGTTCTATTTGTAGTGTCCGCAAAATCTCCTGTATTTATTATTACTTTAATATTAAAGTTCACAAGATTTTTTAAGGTATTCCTTACACGGAGGATAAAAACTTCAAGATCAAATATCTTGTTTTATTAAAAGTTCGATGACAAAGTATAAATATTTTCAACTATTTGAGTAAGAATTATATTGATCAATGAGTTATTCACCAATATAACACAACTTACGGAATAATTTATTTTTACAAATTTATTTTTTTCTTATTGATTCCATATACAGATATTCAACAACATTTTTTTTGAAAGTAAAAATTTATACCCGGAAATTCCATAACGTGGTCATGAAGTTGATATTTACATATTAATATTTAAAGAAAATTAAAATTACAATAATATCAACAAAGTTTTACTAGTAATATCTGCAAAACCTCTTGTATTTATTCCTATTATAGTTTAAAGAAAAAAAATCTTGCTTTTTTTTTTTGTTACCGTTTAATGTAAAATTTCATGTAGAGAATCGAAAACGTTGCTATTAATGATTTAATGTTTTAATTTATATTGAGATTCCATAACGTGTTCATGACAGTGATAAGAATAAATACATTTAAATATTAAAAAAATACAATGATATGAATGAGGCTGTGCTATCACTATATTATATTGATTAATTTATATTTTTTATATTAAATTATTAACTTAATTTCACAAGATTTTTTAAGGCATTACTTAAACACGTGATAAAAATTTTATATCAAAAGAATTAATGTAATATGTATTATTAGTAGAACCTTTATTAAAATCTTACCTGCTAATTTAAAATTTCAGATAGAGATTCTTTAACGTGTTATATAGCCATATAATAAAAATACATGGTTGTGTTCTTTTAAAATTTACTAATAGAGATTTATTATTTTGATTAATATGGAGATTTATTAAGGTGTTCTCAAATACTAAGGTTCTAATGAGAAATCTAACACCATTTTGTAAAAAATAAAAATTTATTCAGGGGATTCCATAACGTCTTCATGAAGGTGACAAGAATAATTACATATTAATATTAAAAAAATTAAAATTACTATAGTGTCAACAAAATTCTACTAATAATATCTTCAAAACCTCTTGTATTTATTCCTATTATGGTTTAAAGGAGAAAATCTTTTTTTTCGTTAACGTTTAAAGAAGAATTTTATGTAGAGAATTGAAAATTTTGATATTAATGATTTAATGTATTAATTTATATGGAGATTCCATAACGTGTTTATAACAGTGATAAAAATAAATACATTTTAGTATCAAAATAAAATAAAATTACAATGATATCAATGAGATTCTACTTGTAATTTCCACAAAATATCTTTTATTTATTACTATATTTTACTATCCTAGACTTTTTTTCTATATTAAATTATTAACTTAAATTTCCAAGATTCTTGAAGGTGTTCTTTAGACACACGACAAAAATTTCACGATTAAATCTCTTGTATAATTTTTAATAAAATAAGGTGGGAAGATATTATTGGTAGATTCATTAAGGTGTTCGTGAAAGGAGTGTTAAAAATTATAAATTTTAGTTTATCCTACGACATCACAACTCCCATAACAATCTCCGAGAAAGCAGCATAAAAAATTGAGAACGGTAAAGAAAAAAAAAAATTCTTCTTTAAACCATAATAGGAATAAATACAAGAGGTTTTGAAGATATTACTAGTAGAATTTTGTTGATACTATAGTAATTTTAATTTTTTTAATATTAATATGTAATTATTCTTGTCACCTTCCTAATAAGTATTTTAATAAACTCTTAGAGATAGTTAGTAGAACATTAGATAGAACACAAGATAGAACACATTTTAAACTCTTGGAAGAGAAAATAACAAAAAAAATAAAATCTCACAATATCAAAACTTTCTCGGGAACAACCTCCAAGAAAGCAACATAACAAAAATAGAAAAAATATTATTGCTACCAATCTAAAATAGAAAAAATTTTAGTTTATCCCACGACATCACAACTCCCATAACAATCTCCCAGAAAGCAGCAAAAAAAATTGAGAAAAAATTATTGTTATCACTAAATATTTTACTAATATTCTTAATCTAATAAGTATTTTAACAAAATAGTTAGTAGAATACTAGATAGAACACGATATAGAACACATTGTAAACTCTTGGAAGAGAAAATAACAGAAAACATAAAACCTGACAATATCAAAACTTTCTCTAGAACAACCTCCAAGAAAGCAACATAACAAAAATAGAAAAAATATTATTGCTACCAATCTACTTTGACTACCTATCCACCACAAATCAATGAGACGTTCACTACCCAATTCAAGCTGCAAACTCTCTGCATAGGATAATGGAAGATACATACAAGCTTTTGAAAAGCATACAGTTATAAGCAAACCAAACCAATATCACTGAATCTCGACGCCTTAGCTTTGCCATATCATCTACATCCATACAACCCCATATCCATCTCCATGAACTAGAACAAAACGTTGCTCAAAGATGTTCAATGTTTAGATTCTTAAAAGGTTATATAACTACGAAAAATATAAGGATCACAAAAAACACCCAACTTCATTATTCAGGTAATATATAATCAAAACCTGACTTTTTATTTAGGTGTTTTTGGAGAAGATCTATCAATGACCCCAGTCTTGAACTTTCGGGTTTTGAAAGCATGTTCTCTTTTTTCAATAATCTCAACAAATCTTAACCCCATGTCATATCCATATGAGTCTGGTAAGAACATACAATAGAATCATGTAACTCTCCTACCTTGTCATCTCATCTTTTCTTCATGACAAGAATCTGCAATGCTTCTCGAACCCGGCTTTTGAAGATAAGTTGCAGCGATGAGTGTCGATGATGATTGTCTAACAATATGGATAATATTTTATATTAGGGTTCTGCGAAACCTTCTTTCATCCATGGCTGATGCACTCTGAGTTTGATACTAGGGTTCTGTGAAAATTTGTTTTGCGCCTCGATATGATAATGATATTGTATTTTTTAATATACAGTTGTGCAAGAGTTTCCAGAAATAAGAAAATCCATGATTGATGCTTCCATCCAACCTCAACAAGGGGGGATTTGGTTCAAATGCCATTAATAGGAACCTTGATACCTCAGGAGGATACTCCTTCAATTCAAAACTTAGTACAGAACCAAAACCCGTCGAGCAAATCCATGATTTCTGATCCTGAGTCAGAGAGGACAAAGCTTCTACAAGCAAGCAAGGGCTAAGTCTAACAATCGATCGATCATGCCTGTACGTTGGAAAAAACGGAAAATAACATACGCGATTCTAGTTAGAGTTTCATAAACAAGTCGTTAGGAAAAGGAACAGTATGTAGAATTTCTTTTCATATAACGAACCTTATTTCATCCATGTCTGTTTCACTCGTCGTCGTTTCTAGGGTTTTATGGAGCTTTCTTCCGCGCCTGTAGTTTTTTTTTCGTTTGTTCTAATAATGTAGTTGTTAATTGTAATAAAACCTTCCAATATTAAAATATCCCATGATTGACGCTGTTGTATAATCAGTTCAAATCTGTACAAAGAAAAATTCCAAATATGTACAAAGAAAAACAAATCCAAAATAAGATATAAATATATGATAAATCTTATTAAATATGCATGAATCAAGCACAAATCGTCAAATATATGATATATCAAGAACATCATAACAATGATTGTTGTGGATAGTGGTGTTATTCTCCCTCTGTCCTAATAGGTTCTTTATCTTCTTTTTTGACACGCATTTTGACAGTCCTATAGTTTCATAATAATTTAAAAAAAAAATTTGAATAAAAATTTGACCTTTAAATTTTTATAAAAACAATTAGTCAACTATACTTTATAGGAGACTCAAAATGCATGCAAATAGTGAACGTAAACAATCACAAGGCATGGAGGGAGTGGTGTTTATACTAAAAAGATGATAATAAAGACTTTATTGGAAACTTCATATATTAGATCGAAACTCAAAAATCATAACCAATATTCAATTAAACCAATATATGTACAAATAAAAATGAATCCAAAATAAGAAGTAAATATATGACAATTACAAATTAGGCATGAATTAATCGGGAACAAATCATCAGATTTATGATATATGGAGAACATCATAAAAATGATTGTTGTGGACCGTGGCGATATAGTGTTTACACTAAAAAAAAAGAGATAAATTTAGGCTTAATTGGAAAATTTTATCTTAGATTGAAATCGAAAAATAAAACCCACCATTGGATTAAATCCACATATGTAAAATTAAAAATAAATCCAAAATAAAAATTAAATATATGGCAATGGCTTACCTATTAGGCGTGGGTCGGGCACAAATCGTCAGATATATGATATATTGAAAAGATCATTCAGAATGATTGTTGTGGATGGTGGTGATGTGGTGATTACCCTAAAAATGATAAATTAGTAAGAGACACTGATATGAGAGGAGGGGTGAAACGAGGATTTGGAATCCACATGGCCTGGGAGACAGAACGGAAACGGAGGAGTAGGGGCGGTTTTAATTGTGCACGCGGTGAAGAATAGAGACAACAGAGGTTTTTATCGGTTTAGTTTGGTGGAGAAGCATAGCTGCACTGTAGAATTAGGTTTTAAATTTTTGGGCTACCTGGGCTGAAACTATATTGGGCCAGCAATGATATATAAAAATTTTTTAAAATATTTTTTTGGTCGGGCTGCAGCCTCCCCTAGCCATGGGCTAGTTCCGTCCCTGTACGTAAGATAATGTATGAACGAGAGGCTGATGCGGAAGGTGGAATTTTATAAAGATAGAATAAGGAGATGAAGGGATGATTGTATGAAGTGATGAATGTAGAATGATTTTTTATTTTCATAAGAGATTGAAACGTGGAATCATTTACTTTTCAAGCTCTTATCAAAATAAAAAATCACTCTACATTCATCACTTCATACACTGATCCCTTCATCTCTTTATTCTCTCTATTTAAAATTCCACCTTCGCATCAGCCTCTCTTTCATAATTTACCTTCCGTACACGGGCGGAACTAGCCGAGGGCCGCAACCCGGCCCATAAATTTTTTTTATAAATTTTTTATAAATCCTTGCTAGCCCAATATAGTTTCAGCCCAGGTAGTCCGAAAATTCAAAACCTAATTCTGTAGTGCAACTATGCTTCTCGAGCAAACTAAACGTATAAACACCTATGTTGTCTCTATTCTTCACAGCCTGCACAATTAAAACGGCCGCTAATCCACCGTTGCCGCTCTGTCTCTCAACTGGATTCCAAATACTAGTTCCGCCCCTGCATCAGTCTCTCTTCTTAATTTATCATTTTTTGTGTAATCACTACATCACCACCA